>NC_137783.1:133306929-133496929 GCF_963455305.1 Plecotus auritus
TCTAAACAAATAAGAATAATGCCCAGGATAGAGAAAGAAAAAATAGTAATTTTCAAGAGCCATTCAGTAACCAAGTAAATGAAAAGCAGAAAAGTAACCATGTTTAATAAAAGCTTTGAGACAAATTTTGTTTTGAAAGGAAAGTTACTTTTAAAAAATAATTATTTAATACTATTAACTACTCTAGAAAGTTATCATGAGAAAATATACTACCTGGAAAAGTAATTTTAAATTACATATAAATCAAATATTTTATATTTAAAATAAAATTAATTATATTATGAAGACAAGAGAAATATTTTAGACCACTTATTTCATAGACAGATCTTTCATTATGATAACAGAATTTTAAATAGACAGGTTTTCCAGTAGCAAAAATAGAAATAGAAGACTAAAAAAGTCCTTTATAAACTAGCACAATGCAGTTCAATAAAAATATTAAGCTTTCTCATTCATTAATTTTAAATGTGACAACAAATGAAGAAACACATTTTCTATTACAATAGCTTAGATCCAGTTAAAACAAAATCCATGAAGAATGACAAGTTTGCTAAGTAGGTTTGACCGAAGATCTCTACATAAATTTATTATATTGCATTTATTGATTTTTCTAAGAAAGAAAATATGGAGAACAAAATGTATTATATGTAAACAGAGGCTTTAGATAAATCAATATATCATTCATAATGGATAATTATATTTTAGTTATTGTAATTTCAAAAAATATTTTAGCCACCTATATTTAGGTAAGATTTTAGAGCCTAAAAACATGATTAAGATTTTCTAATCTATTTCTTAAAAGACAAAGCTACTAAATAAAAAACAATAAGATAAAAATCAAGTTCTATGAATATTTTTAAAAAGTAAGTACTCTAGGATCATAACACTGACAACACTAATTATCTTTTCTAGTCTTGGCAGTTATGTTGCATACTGTTTGGGTGACTGATGGGATAATTTCACTTCATTTTCTCTCAGTTTATTCTGGACGATGTAAGAGAAGAATATTAAAATAACACCTCTAAACAAAGTACTTGATAAAGTTTTAGTTGAAATAAAATGCTTAAAAAATAAACCTCAATTAATGAATACATGATTCCAGAGCAAATAACTGAATCCCCATCTACTAAAGGAAAACTTTGAGTAAGAATTTTTGATTTTAGAAAAATAAGTCTATTAAGTATTAATATTATTTTAGGACTTTTACATAGTAAGAGCATACATATACTTTCAGAAAGAGCCCTTTCATCAGCTAGCATTACTGTAATTATAAAAAATGTGTCTATATAGTTTTATATCATTAAATATTTTATTTACTAAAATCATTTAATCAGCAGGAAAAGAAGCACTTAAACTGTATGAAAAAAATAAATTATTCTGATTCCTTACACCTATACACATTTTACTTAATTTATTGATAATGACTTTATACCCAAAAGAACACTGAAGTATTTAATTTAATATTTAATCTCAAATATAAATCTTCACCAATAGCAATTACACTACATCACTCAACTGGAAAAAGTATAAAAGACATTATTAATCATCATTTCTACTTGAACATTTAAATGCATTTTAACTCATACATAGTTTATAGTTTACATATGTCTTACATAATTTGTAAGTCAAATAGCTAAAGCTCCATATTTTAAATAATTAATAGAAAGCATATTCTTTGCCTTGATCACCTGATTTTTTGTTGTTGTTTATAAAATTAATCACAGTTAGCAGGATAGAAATCGCTTTCAGCTTCATGAATGACATCCAAGAGATGGGAAAGGATTAGTTCTCAGTTGCTGCCAGTTATAGCGCCAGGTGGCTTTTTCTGCAGTGAAGGTGTTACCGATAATCCCATTACACTGGTACTAAATCTTGCAGACATCAAAATTATCACCAAGGTTCCTTTTCATCCCATCCTTTCCAAATGACTGGAAGTCGCTTCACCTGAAAGAAGTCAAATCCACATGCAGCTGCTGTTTTAGCAGGCAGCAAACTCCCTGAGAATGCCAGTCATGATTCAATTTTGCTGTGCTGGTGGCCCCCTATTCCCTGTCCAATAATACATCTGTTAAAAAATCCTACAGCTACAAATCAAGTTTAATCCTACTGGGGACCTCATGTTGGTCTTGTCTTCCAAAAAGGCAGCAGGTTCTGCTGTCTATCTTGGCCAGCGTCTGGGGAATACCCTTTAAATCCCAGCCCTACTTAGAAGAATAAGCTAGGGATCACAAAACATGACCTCAAAAACCCTGATATGACTATATCCTGACCCAGAGGCATTCATTCTAGGTGAAGATTAGAACTTTGCATAATAAGATTACACAGCAAGTGAATGATATCAAGGGACTATCCATATGCAGCCGCCTGGTTTTCTATAGACAGCCTGTGCTCTGCAATATGCAGTACAGACGAAAAGGAGCTTGGTCTTTCTAGCTGAAATAAAATAGATTCACATAAATTAGTTGGCCGTTTCCAGATTCCTAAATCCCCCATTACATCTTTTATTGACAGCTCCTGTGAGGATAGCACAAATGTTATTCCTTTTTATTCTGTGCTTCTATAACAATCATGCTCTGTAATTGAAATGTACATAGATTATGGCTTGAAATTAACATCTTGTTTGCTGTAATCTTGGATTACAATTCACTGTGTACATAATAAAATTAGGAAATCAATGGATGGATTTATCAGCTCCAAAAAACTAGAGGTATTGTTTAAAGAATAGCTTAACATTTTGTGCCAACACTTTAAATGTAGAAGTCACAGAAAGAAGTCAATAAAAATTTAAGTGAGTGAAAGAATACAAACATCAGCCAATATCTATATAAGCTAGATTACATATGAATTAGCTTAATTCCCTCAAAATTTAGAAAATATGAAAGATTCAGAAATCTCATGAACATATCATTTTCTCTCTAAACCATACTTGAACGAGGTCAATTACACATAAGGTCTCTACTTTTATAAAGTACAGAAGCAGTATTTTATACAAAGCACCTTCATCATTTTGTATTTTAAGATATTTGAATCCATTCAAACCAATTACAATTCAAGGTTTTAGAGTTCTTAACAATATGTTTTTAAAGTATTTAATGAAATAACTTCTTATATTGGAATATATACAGAGCTTTTTAACTGTATAGAATCCTAGAGATATTTAGAAAACAATAATTTATGTTAAGCTTTTTTATTCTAAGAAGTTTAAAGCTATACCAGCTCTAAGCAAAATTATACGAAAAGAAAGATTCCTATCATTCATGCAAATCATGCAAACACAGAACAATTATAAGCATGCGAAGAGGAATTCTCAACTTTATAATTTAAAAAAAGTATTGAGATTTGCCATGGGATTCATGTAAAACTAATCTCCTTGGTATACTTGAAATGTGGCTTATTTGACAAGTTCTATTTGCCCACAATTGCTGAGGAACATACCACATCCCTTATATTAGCCATTTTCTCCTTATAATCACAGTATCTTTAAGCATATCTATATAATATCTGTTAAGTACTCAGGAGTCAAGTGACATAATTCTGATTTTGTGTATTAAACAGTCATGTATAACCCAACAGTACTGTGTAACTTCAACTACATAGCACATGTATACTCTTTGATTACCTTGTTAGAATATTAGGAAAATAATGAGGAATGCAAAAAATACACATTTCTGTTATGATATTTACATGAAATACTTTAGAGCTATACTGTTTAATAAAGTAGCCACTAGCTATATATAGCTATTGAGCACTTGAAATGTGACTACTCCAAACTGAGAGGTATTGTAAGAATAAAATATACACTGGACTTTGAAGACTTAGTACAAACAAAAGTAAAATATTTTATATATTAATTACATGTTGAAAAGATAGTAATTTAGATACAGCAGGTTTAATAAAATACATATATGACTCATATTTCTATTGGACAGCACTGTTTTAGCAGATTACATATTTTTAATAATATATTCTTAATCTAACTAAAATTGTACAACTAATAAAAATACTAAAGCAGAAAGTTATTATGGAAGAACAAACATTCTAGTGTTAAATCTGGTAGATAAGCTTACTAAAGAAAGAAGAAAATGTAGTCATTTTAGAATCTATTTCATATCTCTAGCTTAAGGGTAGTGAGGAAGGAGGGACCAGCCAAATTACTGACCATTGTGAACCAAAAAAAAAAAATAATGTTTTATAGTTAGAAAAATGTTTTAGTCCAATAAGCATAGGCTTTTAGAAAAAGTACATCTTGAGCAACTTCATAAAAGACTACTAAGGTCTGTGTGTACCATTCATTGAGTCCAATAGACAGCAACTTCAAAAAACATGTCTGCATCTACCAAGTGCCATGATTTTTTTTCTAAGGTGCTATATAATTATTTATATTCAAATTTTTCAAATACATAATAAGTAATAACTATAGACATTTGAAGCATTTAGTATATTTCGGAATTTTAGAAAAACGAAAAAGTTCAATTTCATAAATTATTAGAAGGCTACTTTTCCATTAGTCATTTCATTATCCATCAATGTAGGTTTAAAAAATTTAATTAACAAAAATAGTTTTACAGAAACAAGGAAAACTGTAGATAGTTAAAATATAAAATGTATACCTAATTTAAGTAAAGAAAGTTAATGGTAGATTTAGAATAACCAAAGAAAATTGATATTGTATACAATTAAAATACAAAGTCTATCTTTGTCACACATTGGGATTTTCTATAAAGAGTAGTATGTAAAGTATTAACTCATTTAAAAGTTGCTTTTTCATAATTATTCCTTTATAATATTTATTAAAATACTAAGACTGAAGATGAAACATAAGTATCAATAAATAAGATGGATAACATCTAAATCAGTTCTTTATAACCTAGCCATGCCACTTTTTCCTACCCTTTTATAATTATGTATTTCTTTCCTTTCCCGGTTATAAGTATCACATATACACACAGACACAGGCAAACACACACATATAAAAACAAAATAATAACAATAAAAAAACTTTTAACCATCAATATATGAGAGCAATGATATTCAGTCTAAGTTAATCCCCAGACATCCAAATTCATGAATAAAAATTCATCAGTTTTAAATACACTGAGCCTATTAAGCAAGAACAAAAGCATATGCACAAAAGAGCTTTTAATATATTTCAAAGCCCACAAGAGCCATGGTCTCATTAAAATTATAAATTACACAAACATGGAATGAAGATTCAAACTGCAGTGCAGCTAAGCAGATTACAGAAAACCCCGCGTTCCATATGATAACACACCATGGCCCTCCCAGATGGGGGCTTGGAACAAAAAGGCCATCACCACAGCTAGGGAAAACCTCCTTGTGATCTCTGGTTTCTGTTCAGCAGATGACAGCCAAATAATATGTTGATTATTCTGTTTGTGCTGCTAAGCTTGTAAGATGGAATAAAAGCGATATGATCTATTGTGAACCCAATGCTAATGTGTTGCTCCACTCATAAATAATATACTGAATTTATTTTGAAACTACCTTTTATCTGAATTTCAGTTTTTAAATGCATGAATTAAAATAAAAGCCAAGATAAAATATTATTTAATTTGATGCTTTAAACTAAGAAATGTAGATGACAAGTGAAAAATATCTAAGTGCTTAGTTAAGAGCCAAGAACTATCACTTTTCTATAATTTCAGCACTGTGATCACAGACAGAATGCATTTTTAAACAGGCAATTTCTCATTAAGAAATATAAATGTAGACTTAAATAATACAATAAGTTAATAATATACATTATTGACAAGATAAAAACTAAAATATTAGAGTATATAAAAACAATTTTCTGCAATACAAATAATGGCACATAATCAGAACATATGTCTCATATACTTCTGAATAATAAAAAGTATCACTGAAAGCCTTGAGAATGTTTATAACTTATACACAAATGAATGCTCACCTACCTATAATCAAAATAATTAAAAAGAAGCTTATAAAAATAATTCTCATATAAATAGCCAGCATTTCATATTGCTTTGATGACAAAAGCAATTTTTCCCTCACTGAAATATCCCAAACTTTAACAGAACGAACTATACTTAAATGAGGTAACTGGCATTGTGTCTGCAAATACTTCCCCAAACTTTATATTTCATGGATAAAAAATTTTTATGATTACTAGTATTATTTAAAATATTGAAAATCATAACATTTATTTTCCCACCCCAGAAATCCTTCCCTAAATAATCTTGTAAAATTAGCTTACAGGCAAACAACATAAACAAAGAAGTACATTAAAGTTACAGTTGAGGCAAACATAGATACACATACTGTTTTCTTAAGGGAGTATTTAGTAAAAAAGCAAATAAGTATGGCCATTAACATAAATGCACCTCCCTTTTCTGTTTAGAGAAATAGATTTTTGAGTCTAAAAAGCAGAGCAAAATTGCCTGACATGAAAATACAATCTAAAATTATATGGGTATAAAGTGTAAAACAATAATACTTTTAGAGAAAAATACAGAATACAGAACATCTTTGGAATAGACAAATATTTCTTAAACAAGAGGTAAAAAGCACTAAACATAAATGACAAACTAGACGACTTTAAAGTCATAATCATCTGTTCATCAAAAGCACTATTAATGGGGTTTTTTTTGCAAAGTTAATACATGGGAGAAACCAAGATGGAGGCATAGGAAAGCACCTAAACTGCTGCCTTGCACAACAATTTCAAAAGTACAACTAAAAGACAGAACGGACATCATTCAGAACCACAGGAAGGCTGGCTGAGTGGAAATTCTACAACTAGAAGGAAAGAGGAAAGCTCACGGAGAATCAGAGGAGCGGCAAAGGGCTGAGGCACGGACAGAGAGGAAGGGTGACTGAGTGCCTGGCTGACTTTCTCTGGCGGGAGGGGGAAGGAAGCCCCCGACTGCACTGAACCCCAGTTCCGGGCGAAACCCCATGGACCCAGGGTCATACAGGGGGAGTCTGGACTGTCAGGTAGAGAGAAAGGCACACAGAGACTTGGAGACCCGGGGGAGCTGCAGTGGGTCGGGAGACATGCGCGCACGCACGCGAGTGCTTGCAGAGAAAGCTGAATGCGGAGGCTGCCGCAGGCATTCCCTAGCAGAAGGGAGTCGGAAGCTCCTGACTGCACTGAATCCTAGTTCCAACTGCACTGAACCCCAGTTCTGGGTGAGCCCCTGGGGACCCACGCTCTTACAGGGGGAATCTGGACTGTCAGGTGGAAACTCAGGGGAGTCGCGGAAGGCAGAGGTCTGGAGGTGCGCATGCAAGGGCAGGGCTGATGGGAAGCCAAGACTGTCTGCTCCGCCCTGAGACTCCGCCCCATCCAAGCTGAGCACAGAGGCTTTTGCAATTTTGCAAGTCTAATCCTATAAGGCTGTCTCCAGCACTGAACTTCTCCCAGCGTAGAAACAGCTGATCCTCACAGCCAACTGGCCTGGAGGTCTATTCCTCCCAGTGATACCAACAAAAATCAAGACTTAACTACAACAAGGCTGTACACACAGTCCACAAAGGGGTGCACCAAGAGTGTCCACCTCAGGTTAACTGGGGAGGCTGACCCACTGGGCTATACAGGAAACCTAGCACACAAAGCTCCCCTACCAACTCAGGGAAGCAGCGAAAATGTGGAGGCAAAGAAACAGATCACAAACGAAAGAAATGGAGGAAAACAAACAACTGTATATAGAATTCAAAACCACGGTTATAAGGCTTTTTAAGAATATCCTAGAAAAGGCCGATAAATTCAGGGAGACTCTCGAGGATATGAAAAAGGACCAACTAGAAATTAAACATACACTGACTGAAATAAAAAATATTATACAGAGACCCAACAGCAGACTAGAGGAACACAAGAATCAAGTCAAAGATTTGAAAAACAAAGAAGCAAAATACACTCAACTGGAAAGGCAAAAAGAAAAAAGAATCCAAAAAGTTGAAGATAGTGTAAGAAGCCTCTGGGACAACTTCAAGCGTACCAACATCAGAATTATGGGGGTGCCAGAAGAAGACAGAGAGCAAGATACTGAAAACCTATTTGAAGAAATAATGACTGAAAACTTCCCCCACCTGGTGAAAGAAATAGACTTACAAGTCCAGGAAGCACACAGAACCCCAAAGAAGAGGAATCCAAATAGGACCACACCAAGACACATCAATATTAAAATGCCAAGGGCAAAAGATAAAGAGAGAATATTAAAAGCAGCAAGAGAAAAACAGTTAATTACCTACAAGGGAGCATCCATATGACTGTCAGCTGATTTCTCAACAGAAACTATGCAGGCCAGATGGGAGTGGCAAGAAATATTCAAAGTGATGAAAAGCAAGAACCTACAACCAAGATTACTCTACACAGCAAAGTTATCATTCAGAATTGAAGGTCAGATAAAGAGCTTCACAGATAAGAAAAAGCTAAAGGAGTTCATCAACACCAAACCAGTATTATATGAAATGCTGAAAGGTATTCTTAAAGAAGAGGAAGAAGAAAAAAGTAAAGATAAAAATTATGAACAACAAATACATTATCTATCAACAAGTGAACCTATAAATCAAATGAATTAAAAATCTGAGGAACAAAATAAACTGGTGAGTATAATAGAATTAGGGGCACAGAAAGGGAGTGGACTGATAATTCTCAGGGGGAATAGGGTATGGGAGGTGCAGGAAGAGACTGGACAAAAATCGTACACCTATGGATGAGGACAGTGTTGGGGAGGTAAGGGCAGAGGGTGGGGTGGGAACCAGGTGGAGGGGAGCTATGGGGGGGAAAAGGAGAAACAATTGTAATAATCTGAACAATAAAGATTTAAAATTTTAAAAAAAGCACTATTAATAAATTGAGAGGGCAAACCTCAGAGCAGGAGAAATGTTTGCAATACCTATATTAGATGGAGGACTCATATCCAAATATATAAAGAACATCTACAAGTCAAAGAAAAAGACAGCCCAAAAGAAACGTGGGCAAGAGAAATGAACAGGTACTTCACAAAAGAGAATAATGAAATAGGCAATATACATCATATGAAAAGGTGCTCAATTTCATTAATCATCAGGGAACTAAAGAGTAAAATGGTAATGATTTAATATTTATACACATCAGAATCTGAAAAATATAAAGAGATAGGTAATAGAATCGAGTGTTAGCAAAGACGTGGAGCAACTAGAGCTCTCATATACATGTAAACTAGTACCATTTTAGAAAACTGTTTGGCAATACTGATTAAAGTTGGACATATATTCTTATGATCCAATAATTTTGCTCCTAGATATATCATCAAAAGAAACATGTAAATATATTAGTGAAGAGATATTTATTACAATGTTTATAGCAGTGTTATATGGAAACCTCCAAAATGTCCATTAACAGAATGGATAAAAAATATTTGTGATACAGTCATATGATGACATGCAGCGATGAAAATGAACAAAGTACAACTACATGCAACAATATGGACAAATCTCAAGACAAAAAGTTGAGCAAAGGAAACCACACATAAAATAGACTGTATAATTCTAAGTAAAATATAAATACAAGCAAAACGAATGATGCTACTAAAAGTCAGGGTAGGGGTTATTCTCGTGCAGGGAGGTAAATAGTGACTGGAAAGAAACATGACGGTGTCTTCTAGGGTTCTGATAATGTTCTTTTTCTTTGTCTAAGTGCTGATTACATAGGTTTATTTGGCTTCTGAAAAATTCATTGAGCTGTCTACTTATAATATGTGTACTTTTCTGTATATAGAGCTTTCTTTTAAAAGGCAGTTTTACACACAGATACAGAAAAGCAGTCAAAATTCTTGTCACAATAGGAAAACACTAAGGATTCTGAGACAATTCATTTAAATAATCAAATTTTCAACTCAACAGATTTTGTATACCCTTCCAGATTTTCTTTATGCAAATATAAGTATCTCTAAATATATTTATATTTTGATTCCCCTCCCTTAACGCAAAAAGTAGTTTACAATACATTGTTTGAATTCTGCTCTTTTCAAATAACAATGTATGTTTGAAAACTTCCAAATCTGCATATAGAAAATATCCTTTCTTTTTTTAAAGCTGTATAAATAGGCCACAGATCATTTAACAAGTACCCTATGGGTAGACATTAAGAGTGTTTCCAATAGTTTGCTCTTACAAAAAGAAAAAAATATATGTAATAAACTCCCACAATTGGTTTGGGGGTTGTGTCATTTTGCACTTCCACCACATACTGATCTCAAATGTATCCTAGAAAAAGCTATGCCTTGCTTTGGGCCTCTCAGATATTTTGTTCATAAGGCAAATTCGGAAACATGTTCTCATTGCAAAAATCTACATGAAGCCCTTTATTTTTCCCTAAATGCAAATGTAAAATTTGTTGACTTAGTAAATTTGAGAAGAAATGAACTGTCAAATTTAAAAACACCTCACTGATATAGGAAATCATCATAGTGATACCTATTGTCCGGTATTGTAATTGTCCATCTTCCACAAATCTTCTGTCATCTAGCAACAATCCTCACCCAGGTGTTTTTTTTTTTTTTTTAATTCACATTCAATCCTATCTAATAAAGAGGGAATATGCTAATTTACCCTCACACCATCACAAAGATGGTGGTGCCCAGAGCCAATAAGGAGGGAATATGCTAATTGGCTGCCCGCCCTCAAAGATGGCGGTGCCCACAGCCAATAAGGAGGGAATATGCTAATTGACTGCCCTGCCCTCAAAGATGGAGGCGCCCACAACCAATAAGGAGGGAATATGCTAACTGATTGCCACGCCCTCAAAGATGGCGGCACCCAGTCCCCTCAGCCCCGCCAGGGCACCTGCCTCCAGAGTCCCCCAGTCCCCTTAACCCTCTAGCCACCAGGGCCAGCCTGAGGCGCAGGCAAGCCTCGGATGGCAGCTGCCCAGCCGCCCAGGGCTGTCCGAGGCTCAGGTAATCAGAGCCAGCCAAGGCTTGCGCTGCTGGAAGTGGCAGCAGAAGAGGTGTGATGTGGCGTCGCCTTCCCCTGACCGCGGGGTCACCTCCCGCCCCTAAGGGCTCTCGGACTGTGAGAGGGGGCAGGCAGGGCTGAGGGACCCCCTCTCCCCCTCCAGTGTATGAATTTTCATGCACCGGGCCTCCAGTAGTTTATAATTGGGTGAGCAGTCAAATGTATTTCACTTTTAAATGACTGTTTTCCTAAAGTACAATTTTATTTTCTTGGTCTACATTTCAAATTTTTATTGAAATATTTTAATAATAAACAAGTTAGTATGCATAATTCTCCATAATCCCAATTAAGAGTAGATTTCACAGGTTTTCCTAATGGCTATTAAAAAAGGACCAGGCTGTTAAAGAGTATAAGATCAGTTATCCTGTTAAATCTTTGCTTAGCTCAATGTTGTTTCTGTCATTTTTCCTTCTTTTTAATGAGATGTATGATTACTTCAAAAAAATCTACATTACATCCAGGTAATAATTTTATTCAGGCTGCACTCCAAAATATATATTTTAGCTCAAAAGTAGGAAGAAAAACACCTTTTACTCTCACACATTTGAAAATAATTTTGGGAGCATCTATGTATGCATGCAACGTGAGGGTTCATGATAAAGTGGACAGACATGACACTTGAGGTCCAACACAATGTCATTCTGTGTAAGAATCGTTCACTGTGTATACTAGAAAACATGATAGCTGGATTATGGGATGGATATACAAAACAAGTTACTCTTATAGCCCACTGTATGAAATGTAACATAGGGCAACTCATTTAAAATAGACCCAATAATGCCTAATTTAAATTATACTGAAGCTGTTGGAAAAACAATAATACAGGGAATTTAATTTATTACAAAAAAAGGTAGCAACAACAACTGAATTAAATTACAAACATATATAAACTCATACACAATTTAAGATATCCTAAAAGGTCCATCATCTACAAGCATCCTTCAATGTATGTTGGTTATAACTTTTAGAAGCCATTAAACAGGAAACAGACAATGAAAATTAGAAGCAAGACTATCAACACTTTCATCATATTCCAGGTATCAACACAATGACAACGGTATTACTCATTATAACAGAGTTGCTTTTGTCGCATACTATTTTGTGTGTGTGTGTGAATGCAGCCAAGGATTCCCCTCCAACTAACCAGTTACTTGCCCATCTATTAAGTGCCAACTTTCAAAAATTAGTGTCCAGCAGGGAGCAGCATTAGGACATTCATAAGGCTTAACTTAAACATGAACCAGACAGAAGAAAAATGAGGAAAAGAGCCCACTTACCATAGGTCTGTTCTACAATACATTCAAAGTTTAGAGTTGTTGCAGGGCTTCCAGGGAAAAAAAAGCATCTAACGCATCTCAAAGCATATGTGGCTGACCCATGGTTTCAGGATTTCTAAAGCAGAAAATCAAAATTACATTAGTTGAAGGCTTTTCTCAGCCATGTTGATTTAAGTTAACATATATGACTAAATGTTTCTCAATTGTTAAGATGCATCTTCCTCTTTAGCAGGTCAATGGGATTTTGAATTCGGATATCCAATGACACTTTGGATAAAATGATTTAAAAAAACATACTATTAAAAAACATACTATTATGAGGGAATTTTAAGTTGGAGAAGTGGGTAACATAATGTATCAATCAACCTAGAGAGAACTGTGTTCAAGGACTTAAAGAAGTTGGTAACACCAACCACATACAGTTCTTATATATCAAACTCATTTCTACATGTCAGCATGAATATCTAAAGTTAATTTTAAGCATGAAACGGCAGCAGAGAAGTAGTTTGTAAGGCTGATGTGTTAAGACTAATTAGTCAGATATTTACTCAATATGAAGAATGTATATGATATTGTTGAAAAACCCTGGTGACCAGCTATAATATGACAAAGACAAAATATATTATGGTCGATACTGTCTTAGATGTCAAAACCTGCCTCATATTCAACCATAATAACTCCATTACAATTCTTATGACAGAGAAAAAATTTTATTACCATTTTTATTTGAAATATTAAAAGTTTGCTCTATGTTTACATGTGACATTTGAGAGTCTACACTGAAAACTAAATTTTTGTCATTAAAAGAAGATAACAGCATATGAATATTCATCTTAAAATATACAATTAATATAACATACAATATACAATATCACATATTAATATGTTAATGAATATGTAACAAGTTTCCTACTATTTTCTTCTGGCAAAATGATATGAGAATCTTGAGTGCATGATATCAAGACTACAGTAACTCTCTAATAATTATCATTAATTTGACTGAAGCTGAAAGAAACTCTCATATCTTAATCTTCTATCCTTTATCATTAAACTATTCATGGCATTATTTCTTATCCTTTGCTCTCCTTAAAGTCTTCCTCTTATCCTGTTTCTTGCCTTTGCTATTGTACCTTGCACTTTCCAATACTTCATTTCTGCCAAATCTATCTTTCTTCTCTTTACTGTTTCACAAATAGAATGTTGAGCAAAAGAAGTCAAAGATAAGAATAAATGGTGTATTGCTTCATTTATATAAAGTACAAAAACAGGTAAAACAAATCTATGATGCTGGAAGTCAGGACTAAGATTTCCATTTGTGAGTATACTGATAGGAAGCAAAAAGGAATTATGTGGTGTCCATGAATTCCCTCTGTGCAGGCATAACCATGGCATTCATTAATTCAATCATGCTACCAGAATACCATGAGACTCTGTAGTAAGCCTCCACAATATCTGTTACATGCTTTACCTGCACTGACACAATGGGAATATGAACCTTAGGTCTCAGAAAAGCCACTGAGTTAATTTTTGTGAAAGGTATAAGGTCTATGTCTAGATTATTTTGGTGGGGGTTAGGGAGTGGGATTTGTATGCCTATGTTCCAGCACAGTTTGTTGAAAAGACTATCTTTGGTATTTCCTTGGCTATTTTATCAAAGGTCATTAAACTATAGAGTACGTTCTCGGGTTGCGTTGGAGATCCGTTCCAACGGTGCACTGTAAAGCAATTTTCGCTGTAAGTCAGAACCCACCTACATAAGCACCTACGTCACTCACATGGAGCACATACACAGCAGTAATGAAGTGAAACAGTAAAAAAAATTTAAAAGGAAGATAACAATTCCTGACCTTTACTTGTGGTAAATAAATAATAAAAAACATAAAGCACGTGTACATCGTTGAAATGACTGAACTTTTTTTTTTTATAAATAAATGGGAGATGGCAACATAACCACGAAACGACGTAGTCGAGCCCCACGTAACCAGAGGACTGCCTGTAGTTGAGTGTATTTCTGAGCTCTCTATCCTGTTCTACCAGTCTGTCTATTTTTTTGCCCATACTATATTGTTTTGATTACTATAGCTTTATAGTAATCTTGAAGTTTAGTAACAGTAGTCCTTCAACTTTGATTTTCTCCTTCATTGTGTTGGCTATTCTGGGTCTTATGCCTCAATAAGCTTATATCTGTAAAGTAACTTGATGGAATTTTTATTGGAATTGCATTGAATCTATTTATAGATCATGTTGGAAAGAATTGATATTTTGACAATATTGAGTCTCCTACCCATGAAAATTGAATGTTTCCATTTACTTATTTCTTCAATTTTGTTCATCAGAGTTTTGTAGTTTTCCTCATATAGACTTTGTATATATTTTTTTAGATTTATGCCTAAGTATTTCTTTTCTTTATACTAATGTCAATTGTATTTTTTTAATTTCCAATTTTATTTGTTCATTGTTAGTATACTGGAGCTGATTTCATTTTGATAGGATGATGAGTTGGCGTTACTGAATATGGTGAGTACAGCAGAATAAATAAATAAGAGTTAGAGAGTAAGGGAATTTATAGAGTGATGTGCCTACAAAAGTAGGTAGAAGGAACTGCATGCAGGTCCTTAAGAAGTTTTGTTTTATATTATATGATCTTATTTCTATTGAAAAGGTCAGGATGGCTCTTGAATGGAGAATGTACTATAAGAGAACCAAAGAAGGGCTAAATGCCCTAGAATAGATCAGAGAGCTATTAAGAGGTAAAGTCCACAGGTCTTGGTAATGGACTGCATATGGCAAAATGCAACTTGAAATAGGGATTGAGTGTAGTGAAGTTCCATTGCTTAGGCAACTAACTCTAAAAATTGTCTTATAATTTAATAAGATACAAAACATTAGAGTAGGAGTGGGGAACCTTTTTTCTGCACAGGGTTATTTGGGTATTTATAACATCATTCTCGGGCCATACAAAATTATCAATTTAAAAATTTTCCCACTATATTTGGTCAAACATTTAATTAACTACCCCCAATGCCTTGGCAGAGCCAGACCAAATGATTTTGCATGCCTTATACAGCCCTTTGGCCAAACATTCCCCACCCCTGCACTAGAGGAAGGTCAGTCTGGGGTATTATGAGGTTAAGGTTCCACTAAGACTTTTAAGAAACAGGTAAAGTAAATATATGAATTTATTATTCTGGAGGTCAGAGAAGCAATCTGTACTATAAATGTTAGACATTGTTATATAAATTGTAACTGAGGTCCTGGGAGTGGATGAAGGTAATAAAGAACATGGTATAAAGATAAAATGGTCTTAAGGACTTCAAGATTTAATAGCAGAAAGCAAGAGCCTTACTTTTCTTATACCCTCTAGCCATTGAATTGTCCCTTCTTTCAAACACTAATCCCTCTCCTTTGCTCCAGATTCCATTCCTTCTACCTCATTCAAGCCCTTTTATCAATTGTCTAGAGTTGTTTTACAGTACCTCTCAAACAAAACTCCTCCTTTGATTTTTTTTGTTATCTCCCTCTATTCCCTACCCCCACTCCAGAACAAATTTTTCTAAAATGTAAAATGGTCTATTTTTATGAAATATTCAACTTCACTTGCCATTTAATTCTAAACAAAATTATTTGACTTTTTAGTTAAACAAAAGCAAAATAAACCATTATTACTAAATCTAATAATCACTTTCCGATTCTTATTTTGTTTTCTGTTCCTCTGCCCAGCTTGCAAATATTTATGTTCCCCAAAGTTTATTATCAGTTCTTTTTTCTTCTCATTCTAAAATATACATTTCCTGGGGTAAACTTCCATTATATGCTAATTAACTTCAAATCTATGTTTCATCTAGAGTTACCTCTTTCACATAATCCACTTGACTACTCCATGGGTTCCTCCAATTACACACATTTTTTAAAAAATACTCATTTTATGATCTCCCATTCCTTAAAATAACCAACATAACTACAAAATTCTGCTCTCTCTCCTTTATCCTTTATCATCTATCACCCACAAAGCTGTTCAAGTCAGAAACCTGTTAATCATCTTTGGTTCCTCCTGTCAACCTTCCTTATCATATCAATTCTACCCCTTATAGTAATATCTTAATTCATTCCATTCTCTTTATCCCAGTCATACTTTCAGACAATCCATTTTCTTCTAGCATATGTGTAGCCAAAACGTAACGATCAAATATGATCACTGTCATTCCTTTCCTTAAAAGTTTTCAATGATTTCCCATTTCCTATTATCCCTTAAGAAAATCAATTAGACCTTCTCCAGTCCACCTTCTATTAGCACTATGCATAAACCATGAGAACTACCTGCACAGAAGCAATGAGAACAGATTTATTGAAGGAGCAGTCTTCCTATTCTCTGTAATGGCTTCCATTCTCTATAATGATTATATCACCTACACATTCTTCAAAACTCCGGTTAAGCTTTCTCTTCAGGGGAACCTTTCCAAGGCTCTTCTCAGTCCAAGTCAGATATCCTACATTTGTCCTCCAATAGAAATTATATAGTATACTTTAGTATTCTACTTATCCACCTATGTCCTAGAAATTATATAGTACTAGAGGCCTGGTGCACGAAATTCGTGCACTGGGGGGGGGGGAGGCTTCCACCACTTCCACTGCACTCGCCAGCTGTGAGCCCTGCTTCTGGCAGAGCGGTGCTCCCACTGTGGGAGGCGCACTGACCACTGGGGGACAGCTCCTGCATTGAGTGTCTGCCCCCTGGTGGTCAGTGCGCATTATAGTGACCGGTTGTTCTGCCATTTGGTCAATTAGCCTTTTATTATATAGGATACTTTAGTATTCTATTTATCTACCTATATCCCCCAACTGTGCACTCAAGGAGGGCAGAGACTAATTCTTTTTCCTGTAACCTGCATACTTGGCTCATTACCTGGAATTTAACTAATTAATTATTCATCATTAAAAGCACACCTAAACATACACCTTTTTATCTCTTCCCTTCTAAAAATACACTGTATTTATTCCAATGCCTTATGTTCAACTCTATATACTGGTAAATTCAAATATGTGATTATTTGCTTTGAGAGCAAAAGTTTTGTCTTTGTAAAAAAAAAAAAAAATCAAGACAAATTAAATTATCCTCTGATAATTTTATACTATTCCACAGATATAGCCTAACTTCAGAAATTACTTGGGTGCATATGTGATGCTTCCCAAATTATAAAAGTTGAAAACAATTCTTCAGTTCTAGTAATAAGGCAAATAAAGCATCACACTATCACCCTTAGAAAACCAAAGGGTAAATAGAGTAGGAGACAAGGGAATAGGAAGTAAAAATAACATGTAAAAAATCAGTATTTAAGAGCAACAAAAATATCCAAAATGTTTCTATTTGATAGTAAAATGCTTTGCCACTTTCTGTTTTGCTCTTCTTAGTAGTTACTACAGGACAAAATTTGTACATATTGCTCAATGTATTCAAGTGCTGTTCTGTTTTCTAATGTTAATCTTATCTCCCCCAAATAAGAACATTTTTACTTCTGTAGGCCTAAAAATGACAAGATTAGGTCTAAGCAAAGAATAAGCACCTAACAGCTATTTACTGAATGATTTAGATATATACTGGCAAAAGATCCAAAATAAAAACATCTAAACCTCATCAAACTTTCCAGATGATATAGTTGAATAGCAACATGAGGTGTTTTTTTCTGAACATTTTTCTTTAAAAACAAACAAAAAATCCAGAAAAATGAAAGACCTCCCCAAATGAAAAACTCCAGTCACTGTTTAGCAATACTAATTTTAATGCATCAAACAGAACCTGCCAAAGAGTTTTAACGGGTCATTGAGATTTAAAACAATTCAATGGCAAGAACTGCAATGAGGTTTGGTTGTATTTTAAAAGTAGCATACATCACTGTCAAAACCAGTCATAACTTTGTAGTACAGGCATGATTTGGGAGTCTTTTATATTTTAAACTTGTCAATCATGAAGGCTTTTAAAAATCACTTACCCACCACACACGCAGACACACACTCAGTTTTAAGAAAAATTTTAAATCGAAAGATGCAGCTCTAAATTACATTTTTCCCCACACATAAAATTCCTATTCTAATAAGAAAGCTCTCATTTCAAGGTCACAAATCACTAGAAAAATAAAGTACATACACATTTCATTCTTATCTTTTTTTTTTTTTTTTTTTGGAAGGATACCTCAAGTATTTTGTTATTTGAAGGTGCCTTACCAGCAAAGGACAATTAAATGTGTGAACAAGGTTGTCAGAGTAACCCTTGTCATTCACACCACTTATGGAAAGGGTCTCCAAGACTTTCAGAAGCACTAATTAAAATTAACGAAAGCTTGTCACGGGGACGTGCCAGAAAAGTAATTTGCTCTTTGAATCAGAGGGAAACCAAATCGGCTCAAAGCTCAAGAGTTTTCACTCTAAGGTCTAAATCCAACCCACCTGCCACTGACAAACTGAGCTCAGATGCTCAGCAAGCAATGAGTTCCGATTCCTTCAATATAACACAACCATTAAAAAAAATTTAATGACTTCAGGGGAAGACAATGAATTTTCAATCAGCTATCAGAAGAGAAAGGGGCGGGGAAATGTATCTTTCCTCTTTACAAGACAAGCCTCGGTGAAAAGTCCTACTGGCAGGTGTTTGATATATCGCTCCACCAACCGTTTCTGTAATTAAACGTGAATGAAGACACTCAAACCGAGAGCATTGTTGTATATTACCCACCTCTAGCCCCAAAGAACCCCGGAAGGCTCTTCCCCAGGACTCAGGTGGGCCTTTCTCACCTGGGTCCCGCAGAACTCCGCCGTCCTCACGTAAAGAGCACTTTTCAGCAATACGCCTTGCTATTGGTTGGCTTAAGACGGAACTCTCAGTTCTATTGGCTACGAGAGCCGCAAGGAGGCGGGAGTTTGGGGCTGGCTCTGACAGGCCGGCTACTTGAGTTCCCAGAGTTCCTATTGGGTCTACGCGGGAAGCGCTAAGATGGCGGCAGTGGGAACCAGCGGCCCCGACACCAGGAGTCCTGGGTCTGTGGCGGCGGCAGCCAGCAAACACAACGTCACCAGTTTCCAGAGAAGGGGTCCTAGAGCCAGCGGCACCGATAGCGGCGGCTCTCGACTGGTGTCCATCGCAGGCACACGACCGTCGGTGCGGAACGGACAGCTGCTGGTATCAACCGGGCTCCCAGCCCTGGACCAGCTCTTAGGTCGGTTCAGAACTGAGATCTAGGCTCGACCGAGGGAAAACAAGGGAGGGGACTTGCTGGGGGAACTCCCCTGACCCCACGTCTCTGTGTGGCCCCTCCGCCTTCGGACGTGGCGAGATAGCCTGGTCTGATAGAGATGGAGGGAGGAGTGGTTGTATGGAGACTTCTAAGTGCTGTTAACTAGACCTGTCCTGGGGCTCCCACTTTTACTCGGGTTCCTGCCCACCAGCCTTTTTCTAGATTGCGATCGGATCCCTTCGTGCTGTTACCTTGGTCAAGGGGGATTACTCTGTTTGGAAACAGTTTGCCGTCCTCTCTAGAATCCAGTCCCCTCCAGGTCTCTGAGTTTATCCTAACGCCATCCTCAGATAGTTCATGGTTTGGATTAACCTGCAAAAGTTTGTATCATTGTGAGAGAGAGGCTGCATTAGAAAATACTGAAAAAAATTAACTTCCCGTCTTTCACCGCCAGGCTGCTCATCTCCCGGTTCTGAATCTTTAAACAAACCGCGTTGGCTTTAAAAGAATGGATTAAAGGTTTATGTAGATCCCAAGTAGTTACATACAGCCTGTCGTTGAAACTGACAGTCACGCCCGTATCTGCTGCGTTAAATACACGTATTATGTTTCTGTTCGATTTTTTTTCTCTGTTAACTCATTTTAAGAGTGAAAGAAGGGCAGTTCTTAGGCGTTCCTATATAATCTCTGGAACCTTTCATAGCAGGCTTATGAATATGCTTGTTTTGTTACTGTTACACTGAAAGGATTGACCAGATTAGATTGGTAGGACAGAACTGCTGTGTTAATAAAGGTTGTAAATTAGTTAATTCCTATCTGGATGCTGCTTCATTAAAAAAGATTTATGTTTGTGTTTCATGACTTTTTAATAGTATGTGATGTGTGCCAGTTAAATCTTGTACACTTTCATAAAATTCTAGAAATGCCATTGCTTGTTCTTGTTCTTCACTTGACATTTTTCTCTGTGTAATCCCCTCATCCCTAGCCCCCAGCCCCACCCTGCAAGGTTTAATGCAAAGGGAAGTGACAAGGCAAGCAACCTGTAAGAAAGAATATGGTTTTTTGCCTCTGTTATTTCATGTCCTTAACTGAATCTTGGTTATTTCTACATAAGTCTAAGTATTTTTACTTGTTTCAAGTCTATTGCCTTCCTAAATTGCATGGTACTATAAACAAAAATGATTCAGAATATCTAGTTAGCAAGTATTTATCTCACCTTTTTTTTTTTTTAAACCCTTGCAACCTTACTTGGGTGAAATCCTATATTTGAACTTAAAACTTGGAAGCTGTTTTCAAATTTAAGTTCAACTATAGGATCTCACCAAGTGTGATTATGTATATAAATATATATTATATGTGATTATATATTAATTCAGTTGGGCTATGTAATTTTACTCACTTGATCCTGAAACTCTCCAAACAAAAAGGTCACATTTCTGATGTTATATCTTCGGTTCCTCATTAGAGTAACAAAATGTGCCTAGCACAGTTCTGTCACTTAGTAGATTCTCAATAAGTTCTTGATTGAAAAAATAATAAAGTGTAGAAAAAACAGCAAAAAACCTGGACAAGAATTTATGAAACATGTAAGATGAAGCTCAAAAAACAGACTTAGAAATTAAGTTACATGAACAGAGCCACAGAACCATTGACAGCCTGGGCTGATCTTTAGGCTCCAGATTTAGTGCTCTGTAAATGCTGCAGCTGTTTCAAGTTTCTGAGAACTCTTTTCAAGTGGTTTTAACCATTTATTGAACCTGAGACTAGTGATTTAACTCTAGTCCCTGGAAGCACCCCACCAAAAAGGTAACTCAAAGCAACTTCCTCATGTGTTTCTACAATGATGTAAACTTGAACTCTAATTTCAAAATTTTCCAGATATGCTTGAGGATAGGGACTCTAGTATTTGACTATAACAAGCTTATGCTAAAAATTAGTGTTCATTAAGATGATTGAAATGAGTATCAGTTTTTAGATATTTTGAAATATTTTTTACGTGTGTATAGTTAATTCTCAATGTACAAAGGAGTGGAAGAAGTGGTTATAATGGGAATTACTACATTTGGAATAATAATATGTGCAGAAGTATTTTAGTTGTTAACTTCTTAATGCCATTTTTGTATTTTCATGTTCTATTTTGTATGGCGCTGTGGAGCAAACCCGTTACATTTGTTTTTCATTAAAACATGATTTGAAAGTGAAACATTTGGCTGCTAATGTGTATATACATAGATATAAGCAATTCAGATTATGTTGTTACTTACATGTTATTTGACTGGGATTCTGACAAGTGTAATATGACCATATTGTGACAAAATGTAATGATAGTAGGATGCTTTATCAGGATGATGAAACTATACTGTGACATTGTATTGTTGCCTAAATATATTCAGTAATTACTGGGTAACAACTAAATACCGTATTGTTACTGCCATACAGTACAGCGATATTTTTACTGTTGCCACTGTCACATCATTGTAATTTTAAGCTGAGATGCAAAATATACTTAAAAGGCTAATTAAGTAATATAATCATACAAGCTAATTAAGTAATATTCTCAAATTTCCATTGCTTACTCCAAAAGCAAAGTGTTTCATACATTTGAGAATTCCTTATATATGCATCTTTTAAGCATGATCTAATGATATTAAGTATTTTTGTTCTGTCAACTGAATTTTATTGTTAGACTAGGGGCCCGGTGCACAAAATTCGTGCACGGGGATATGTGTCCCTCAGCCCAGCCTGCACCCTCTCCAATTTGGGACCTCTCGAGGGATGGCCGACTGCCCGTTCAGGCCCGATCCCAGTAGAATTGGGCCTAAACGGGCAGTCGGACATCCCTCTCACAATCCAGGACTGCTGGTTCCCAACTGCTTGCCTGCCTGCCTTCCTGATTGCCCCTAACCGCTTCCTCCTGCCAGCCTGATCACCCCCAACCACTCCCCTGCCAACCTGATTGATGCCTAACTGCTCCCCTGCCAGCCTGTTTGATGCCTAACTGCCCTCCCCTGCAGGCCTGGTTCCCCCCCCCCCAACTGCTCTCCCCTGCAGGCCTGGGTCCCCCCCAACTGCCCTTCCCTGCAGGCCCTGTCGCCCCCAACTTCCCTCCTCTGCTGGCCTGGTCACCCCTAACTGCCCTCCCCTGCAGGCTTGATTGCCCCCAACTGCCCTCCCTTGCAGGCCTGGTCCCTCCCAACTGCCCTCCCCTCTGGCCATCTTGTGGTGGCCATCTTGTGTCCACATGGGGGCAGCCATCTTGTGTGTTGGAGTGATGGTAAATTTGCATATTATTCTTTTATTAGATAGGATACTGATAGACATTTCCCAGTGGGCTACATTTAAATTTTTCAGGTTCTGAGATTTCCTAATCCAGGTCTCAACCCTGCCCTTTCAGGAAATTTATGTTGTTATTTGATGATACTATATGTAAATATTCCATTTTTCTTTTCCAGAACTTCCAAAGAGAGGGTATAGTGGGTAAAAGATTCTGGCAGAATTTCTTTTATCCTAGCATATAAGGTGTAGTCCATTTTAGGGCCGTATTATTGAGTCTGTAGGAACTATTCCCCAGCTTCATCCTTCAAAAAGATACTTGAAGGAAAGGTGACTTCAGGCTTGACTGGGTTACTTCTTTGCTGTTTAGGATTTATTAAATTTTGACTGTCATGTGAATGACAGATAGGAATTTGGGTTAAATAATAATCCAAGTAGAGTATTCCAAAGAAGTTTGATGTAGCTGCCATTTTCAACACTGATGTCAAAAAATAAATACTAGTGGACTTATTTCCTTTGCTCCACTAGATCAGTCTAGACCAGGGGTGGGCAAACTTTTTGACTCGAGGGCCACAATAGGTTCTTAAACTGGACCGGAGGGCCGGAACAAAAGCATGGATGGAGTGTTTGTGTGAACTAATATAAATTCAAAGTAAAGGAGCGGAGGGGAGCAAGAGAACCGGATAGAACAGCCGGATCCGGCCCGTGGGCCGTAGTTTGCCCAAGGCTGGTCTAGACTGGGAGTTGTTCGTTGAATTTGGACTCAATAAAACAATCCTGGTTATGATATTTTAGTAACTAAAAGCTGTAGCTTGTTCCTTTTTTTATGTAAAATTATTTCATGTGTTTTAATCTATATAATCATTGTCACTGTTCATAGCTTTTTCTATTTTGAATTCTATATTTGCCCAGCCAATAATTGTTATAATTAAGAGTTGTCAGGATGTCTTATACTCCTAAAGAGAGAGAAGAAAAAGTAGATTTATTAATGAAATAACTGCCCTTTAATTTGAGGTGTGACATTAAATATTTAAGGGTATTGCTATGAACTAAGGAAAGGATATGTACTTGTGTTTAACATTGCATTTTCTCTAAAATGCAAAACTATTATTTTATAGAGAGCACTTAAAAGGACTTGTTTAGTTCACTTATTTTTTCTGGGTGTTTTTCCTTTCCCTTTTATTTTCTCTAACTTTGAAAAGGGAGATACCCTTGTTATAAAATAAGGGATCACTTCTGGGCCTTTATATTCTAATATATCAACCTGATGTTATTTACTCAAAATTTATAGCTTAATTAACTTAGTTTTGGGAAGTGTGGGGATTGAATATTTTTTCTTTAAAATAATATTGATATAATTTTCTAACCACACCAATTTTTAAAAAATCTTTTTCCTCATATTTTAAAAATCATTAGGAAAATATTGGCACTTAATCACAAGATCTTAAATTTTCTTTAATGTTTTCTAAAGCATTAGATTTTTTCTATTTTTAGGACAAAATGTGTCATTTTTAAATATAAAATCTTGATGAAATTAATACATTAAAATATTATGCTTGCAAACTCATGTAATCTTAAGTGTGGGTATGATATTTTACTGCCTGTGTTTTTAGTAAGCTGGAGATAAATATACTTCTCAAGAAGGTCTAGAAGTAAAACCAAGTGTTTATTTGCCTACAGACTTAGAAAGTGTCTCCATATTTCTATAAGATACAATTAAAGAAGACCATTTTACTTCATTGTATGTTTTATAAAGATATTATAATTGCTTACTTACCTGTCAAACATTTTAGGGATTACTGATTTTAAAGATATATTAAAAGCTAGCTTTGGTTGAATATATTGTCAAAATATCCTCTTGTGGTTGGTTGTTTAGGCTTTCAAATTTTTGGTGGGGACATAACTACAAACTTATTCAAACTTACTCTATTTTGGCCAGCTGCAGTGGCTCAGTAGTTGAGCATTGACCTATGAACTAGGAGGTCCCGGTTCAATTCCCAGTCAGGGTGGGCTTGATCCCCAGGGAGGCGTATGCAAGAGGCAGCCAATCACTGATTCTCATCATTGATGTCTCTATCTTTCCCTCTCCCTTCTTCTTTGGAACCCATAAAAATATTTTTAAAAATTCTAAAATACAGCTAGAACTTCAGCATATCAAGTGAGGTATATCAAAATACCTCATACATAGATATTTTGGAAAAATTTGAGGTCTGCCACAATAAAATTTGGAAGACTAGAGCCAATCCCAGTTTGAGTAATTTACATAATAGAAAAACTAAATTACTTTTGTAAGAGAAATCTTGGTGGGATATTAATTTGGTTGATAAAAGTCATTGAAATGTCCCCACTCTATGGTGTTTTAAGTAATGTTGAACTTTCCAAAGATTAGAATTTTAATGTACATGAGACTTTTTAAATGAGTGGTGTTTTCTGAATTATCAGGAACAGTAGTTTGTATCATTCTTTTAGAAAATTACCTCCGTAGCATAGTCATTCACTGTTATGGTGATCATCTATATATATAATCTATATACGTATATAATAGAGAAATATGCTAATTAACTGGGACACCATAGCGATCAACAGGACAGGAGGAAGTTGTGCGCACAGCGTTGGGGTGGGGCGGCAGGGGCCCCCCTGCACACCTGAGCTGGGGAGGGCCTGATCAGCAGTGACCGCAGCTGCTTCAAGGGTCGGAGAGGGAGGCAGGGCCTGACCAGCAGTGGCCGTGGCTACTGCGGGGCCCGAGGAGCGAGGCAGGGCCGGACCAGTGACTTGAGGGTGGGCGGCGGCGCCGCGCGATTTCAAATCGCATGCTGGGCTCCTAGTCTTTTATAAAGCAGCAACATATTTTCAGTGATTTGTTCTAATCAGAAGATAATAGCCAGAATGGCAAGGGTAGCTCTTCCTGAGTGCCTCTCTGGGCCAGACACCTGAGCTATGCGTCACTTCATTTAATTGGGGAACTGTTCCTTGATCTGTTCTTATCATCTCACTGTGAATAGCACTCACACAGTATCTTTAATTCTCTAAGTATTCCTTTACATGAAGCCCCAAAGCTTTGTATAAATTTTTAACTTGAGAAGACGTGAATGTAGACCCAGGAGAGTTGAGATAAATTTAAATCCTTCCTGTAAGATATCAGTTAAGGAAAGAAAGACAACTATCTTTTTATAGTACCCACTTAAGACTAGCCCACTGCAGAGTTTTATGTGCTTATATTTCATCTTAAATACACATAAATTGGTGATTAGGTAGTTAAATGTTTGTTTTTGCACGCAAGGGAAAGTAGGGAAGTAAGGAGTTGGAAAGTGTAATTTAAATGTTCAAAATGGATTAAAAAGTTAGTGGTCTTTATGTGCTTCATATATGGCACACATTGTACCACATATAAACATTTAGCCTAATCTTGCCCACAGAAAACCTTTTTGCTCTAATCTTTTATGGCTGTTATCTTCATATACTTTTCAGTTTGTGTTTTAAGCTTTTGGTTTGAAGAACATTTGAAGTTGTCCTATGTACAGCTTAAATGCTATAATAAAGGAACTTATCTAAATGTGAAATTAAAATATTTAGTTCTATAACAAATCCACTTAAGCATAACAATATATAAATTTTTTTTGTTTTTTATTTTTTATTGTTTTCTCTGTCAATTTGGAATGTTCTACTTATAATCATAAAATCGCCAAATGCTGCATTGTATTCTCTGTGACATATCTGTTACCAAATTTTAAATTCTTTGAAAACAACATGTATGCTACTTATGAAGCAAAAAATAAACTCTATCAAAGGAACTTTTCTACTAACTTTTTCTATAAAACATTTACTACTACAATACTTTTGGGGGGAAGTTCTTAATTAGTGTTCTATTGTTTCTTTAACCCTAAAGCATTCTAATTACATTGTGTTTAATTGTCCAACAATGTTGTTTTTGTTTTAGAGTTTGTATTTCAATTATTACAACAGCATCTGTATTTGAAGACTGTTCAAACAGGTTTTGCCTGCTAGGTGCCCTGGTGGGCTCTCTTGCAGGCCCCATAGCTGGATGCCTCAGATCTGGGGACCAGTGTGGTCTCCAACAATTGAAGTTTTAATATAATCCTGGCTCTCCTCAGGCATGAGCTTCCTTAACACTCCTTGCCAGGCATGTAGTATGATAAGCCCATTTTGCAGATCAGAACACAGAGGCATCAATAGCTGCATTAACTGTCCAAGACAGGAAGGAAGTGATTAGTAGAACATGAGTTAGGTTTGACTGACCCCAAAACACATTTTTTTTTTTGTTTTTTTGTGTTGTTTTTTTACTTTTTTATCAAATTTATTGGGATGATATTGGTTTAAAAAATGATATAGGCTTTAGGTGTACGTCATCTATATATTCTATTGTGTGTTCCCCACCCCAAGTCAAGTCTCCTTTCATCACCATTTATCCCCTCTACTAGAGGCCGGTGCACGACATTCATGCACTGGGAGGGGAGGAGGATGGGTGGTCCCTCAGCCCTGCCTGCGCCCTCTCGTGAGTGAGCCTAAGTCAGCAGTCGGACATCCCCCGAGGGGTCCTTAGTGCTGCTGTGGATGCGGGAAAGGCTCCCATCACCACTGCTGTGCTCGCCAGCCATGAGCCCGGCTTCTGGCTGAGTGGCACTCCCCCTTTGGGAGTGCACTGACCACAGGGGGCAGCTCCTGCATTGAGCATCTGCCCCTTGGTGGTCAGTGCGTGTCATAACGACCAGTCGTTCCACTGTTCTGTCAATTTGTGTATTAGCCTTTTATTGCATTATAGAGGATACCCTATTCTACCTCCCCCAACCCCTGACTAGTTTCTTTTTAAATTATACTTTAAGTACATTCCATATTTTTATTTTTAAGTAACCTTGTGTTTACAACATTAATTACAAGTAATACTTTACAAATGTTTTGAGAATAAAATAGTAGTTGAATGTTGCATTTTTCAGTGCAGTTATAATTTCCTAAAACTTGATTTTAAATTGATTTTTTATGAATCTTATTTGAGTTATATGTTCATCATCATATCCCAATTCAGATACTTAAAAGGACATTTTCTAGTTATATTGAAATTTTATTTTGTGATTGTGACTTTGTTTGAAATGACAAATAAAATATTTATTTTAAATTCTAAATATATTTAGAGCATGTCCAGACTTTGTGTATATTATTCAAAATGAAAAAAGAATCTCTTTTAATTATCAGGATTTTTTCTCCAAGGCTTATTAAATTTGAAGATGAAGATTAAAGTGGAATTTCTTTTCTTTAGTAGTTAAGTTACTGTGCACATTTAGGTCTTGGCTATTGAGTTAATTTATTAACAAGTGCTAAATATAACATTATTGAAATACTTAACCACTGTTATGTTGAATGCTGCATGGCCCTATCAAGAGAATGGAGGATAGTACAGTATACTGTGAAAGTAATTGTAATGTGTAGTGTGTAATTACTTATAATATGTAATTATTTCATAATAGCACCTTAAGGAAAGTATTGCAAAAGTGATTAAAATGTTGTTTTCAACAGCAATTTTAAAGTTATTGGAAATCTGTCCTTGGTAAAGTCTAACTTGTATGCTAAAAGTAATGTGAAAACGTAGATTAATTTTCTTCATTTTGTTTTATTTCCAGGTGGAGGTTTGGCTGTTGGAACAGTTCTTCTTATTGGTTAGTATAGCATACATATTTCTGCTTTCTGGTCTGTTTTCTGTTGTGTGTAATGATTTTATGGGTTTTCCTATTCTGAAATTAAGTATTTAACTCTCTGCAGGAGTTAAGGAATATTAAAGAGAAATTGTCTTAAGTTCTAATTTAAATTCATACTTTGATCTGAACTTGAAAAAAATTAGGCAAGTATATCTGATAATGTAGCTCTTAGAAATGTTCACAGGGCACTGTCCTTCATTTTTTAAAAGAAGACTAGAATTAATGCCAATTGATTTTTCTGGAGAATCTCATAGTTAGAGTGAGATTATTGAGTGATTAATTTAAGAAGTTGATGCGCTAACATGTTCATTGTATATATCTCAGATTTGTATCATTATTGTCTTCTTATTGAAAGAAAAGTAACAAACTGGTAAATCGTATTTTTGTTTATCTTTAAAAGTACAATGGTTCTTATTTAAATACTAGAGGCCTGGTGCATGAAAATTCATGCACTGGAGGGGGGTCTCTCAGCCTGGCCTGCCCCCTCTCACAGTCCAGGAGCCTTCAGGGGCGGGAGACGGCCCGTGATCAGGGGAAGGCAACGCCCCCATCACACCTCTGCTGCTGACACTGTTGGCAGCACAATCCTCAGCCAGCCCTGGTTACCTGAGCCTAGGGCCCTGGTTTCCTGAACCTGTGCCTTGGGCTGGCCCTGGCAGCTGGGCAGCCGCCATCCAAGGCTTGCCTGCACCTCAGGCCTGCCCTAGGTGGCTGGGGGCTGAGGAAACTGGGGGACTCCAGAGGCAGGCACGTGGAGCAGCCAGACCCACCTGGAAGCAGGCCCAGCCGTGCCGCGCACCTGCCGCCCTGGGGGGGGCTGAGGGGACTGGGCACTGCCATCTTGTGGCTGTGGGTGCCGCCATCTTTGTGAGGGCGTGATGGTCAATTAGCATATTCCCTCTTTATTAGATAGGATACATTCATAATACCATTTCCCTTACGTTTTTTAGTTTAGATTGGAGAATCCTGGAAATGAAATAAACCTTGGCAGTTACATCAAAGCTCCCAACTAGCCACCAAATCACTTTTCCATAATCCTTGACAGATATCAAACACCGTTTGAGTACAGATTATTTAAAAGAACTCACTACTTCACAAAGCAATGTTGTTGAAAATACTATGATTTATTAGAAAGTTCCTTTTCTTAATGTTTGCTTCATCTACTTATAACTGATTTTTGTTCCTAGTTTTGCCCTCTGTATTAATAATACAAAATTTATCTATCTACTCTTTCACATGATACTCTTAAAATATTTGAAAATAACTGTTTTAACATCTAAAATCTTATCCAAACTAAATGGACATAGTTTATTTAATTAGTTTTTATGTTTCTTGGTTTTCATCCTGGTTTTTTTCTTGTCACACCTAGTCTAGCATTGTCTCTTCAGCTGACTCCAGAACGGAATACAATATTCCACATTTATAATGACCTATACTAGAATTCTAGAAATGATGACATCTGTCCCATTTTTAAAAATTTATCTTTATTGTACATAAAAAATAATTGAAGGACTTTATGAAAAAATAATTTATAGTTTTTATATAAATAAATAAATACATAACATACAAAAGGATATATAGAAAAAAAATAAGTTGTCCTTGCAGTTTCTCAGTCCCCATACACAGAGACAATACTGCCCTGGTAGCCCATTCAAATATTTCTACATAAGAAATATACTTGGGAGCATTTAGCACCTTTGCCTTTTCCATTTAATACATCTTAGAGAAAAGTCCTTGTGCATTCATATAGATATACTTTATTCTTAACAGCATAGGATTTCATTGTATGGATATGCTATAATTTTTTTTAAATCATTTAGGTTAATTCCTTTTTTTCTATTACTTACAATGCTATTGTGAAAATCTTGTATATAAGCTTTGCATACATATGTAAACATTGCTTAGCTGCCTCCTCCTGGCTCCCTACCAGGGATTAAACCTAAAACACAGGCATGTGCCCTGACCAGGAATTGAACAAACAACCTTCCAGTGTACAGATGACGCCCAACCAACTGAGCCACACCGACCAGGGCAACTGTTCCAAGTTTTAATAACTTAAACTGGTGGTGAGAAAATCAAGGAATCAGCTCTAGGTATCATTAAGAGATGAGAAAAGATTTTCATAGCATAGTGGGAAGTAGTGATTGGAAAGAATAAGTAAAAACACTTCATATTTATATAAAGAATTGAGAGCTCTATATAAACTGTTTACATATATAAAGAATGGCTAAAGAAATAGTGAAACATGCCCTAGCTGGTTTGGCTCAGTGGATAGAGTGTTGGCCTGAGGACTGAAGGGTCCCAGGTTTGATTCCAGTCAAGGGCATATTCCTGGATTGGGGGCTTGATCCCCAGTAGGGGGCATGCAGGAAGCTGCATCAACCGATCAATGATTCTCTCTCATCATTGTTGTTTCTATCTCTCCCTCTCCCTTCCTCTCTGAAATCAATAAAAATATATTAAAAAAAAAAAAAGAAATAGCGAAACAGAGTAAGAAGTGTCTTAACCGGGGAAAATTGTGCACAGCAATACCTGCAGTAAACAAACGAAATAAGATAAAGGTTTAAAAGTGTCAGGAAAATAGATAATTAGAAAGTCATTGTTGAATTTCATAGTCTCAGTGAAATGATAGGAGCAGCTCATTTGGACTTTGATATAAGGAAAAATTGATACTCCTCTTCTTCCCATCCTCTGGCTTCAGTCTACCCCTTGGGGGGCCTAATGAACAAGTGTAATTCCATTTCCACATGACAGCCTGTCAAATATTTAAGGACAGCTCCCTTGCATCCCTTAGATCTCTTTTTCTTCAAGCTAAATATCTCATTTCTCATGCTTTCAGGTCCCTTGACCATCCTGCTCACAACATTCTGAAGATACTTTAGTTTATGTAAATACCCAAATGAAATATATTATTGTCAGTCTGGTTGACTACTAGAATAGATGAGGACAATCAGCTCTCTCAACCTAGGAATTAGACTATTAATTCTGGCCAGAACCACATTTGCTTTTTGGCAGTTCTGTCACATCATTATCATTTTTGCTTGCTCAGTGTTAAGGGGATTCACTAAATAGATTAATTAAATGCTTATTGTACAACTTCAAAATTTGTTTCACAAAATTGGTAATTTCCAGCTTGAAGAGCATAGTGTTTTTGCTAATCCCTAAATAGGTGACGTGCCTCCTGTTAGTATTTTGTGCCTCAAAGGAGTCTTTGAAAAAATAGAGTTGATAACTATTAGAGAGAGGAGAGAGGAGAGAGAGAGAGAGAGTTATGATAGGGTGTGCTTTCAGCAAACTACAATAGATCAGGCTGATTTATAAGACAAAGGTGTATTTTTGTTCATTGTTTGTTTATCTTAATTAATCCTACAAATATTTAGTAGATATACACTATGTGTCCAATTCTAGGGTTATACCATTGAGAAACATGCTCTGCCATGAGGATCTTGTAGCTTGGTGGGGAAATTTCAATAATGTGTATTAAAGGCTATAATAGGAGTTAACAAGATGCTTTCTAAAGCATGTGATCATCTCACCCAGCCTTGAGAAAGGCTTTTCCAAAAATGGAGTTACCTAATCTGGGTCTGGGAGGGTTTGAGGGAATTACCTAGCTGTTCCTCAGAACTTTTTGTATATTGTATTCTGGAACTGTATGATGTAATCAGATTAAGGCAGTTGATGAGATTGTTCAGATTTTATATTTTTTTTAATTAACTCTTTATTCAGATTATTACAATTGCTTCTCCTTTTTCCTCCCATAGCTCCCCTCCACCCAGTTCCCACCCCACCTTCTGCCCTTACCTCCCCCCGACTGTCCTCATCCATAGGTGTATGATTTTTGTCCAGTCTCTTCCTAAACCCCCCCCCATACCCCTTTCCCCCTGAGAATTATCAGTCCTCTCCCTTTCTATGCCCCTGATTCTATTATATTCACCAGATTATTCTGTTCCTCAGGTTTTTAATTCACATTTGTTGATGGATATGTATTTGTTGTTCATAATTTTTATCTTTACTTTTTTTCTTCTTCCTCTTCTTTAAGAATACCTTTCAGCATTTCGTATAATACTGGTTTGGTGGTGATGAACTCCTTTAGCTTTTTCTTATCTGTGAAGCTCTTTATCTTCCCTTCAATTCTGAATGATAGCTTTGCTGGGTAGAGTAATCTTGGTTGTAGGTTCTTGCTATTCATCACATTGAAAATTTCTTGCCACTCCCGTCTGGCCTGCATAGTTTCTGTTGAGAAATCAGCTGACAGTCATATGGGTGCTCCCTTGTAGGTAATTAACTGTTTTTCTCTTGCTGCTTTTAATATTCTCTCTTTGTCTTTTGCTCTTGGCATTTTAATTATGATGTGTCTTGGTGTGGTCCTCTTTGGATTCCTTTTGTTTGGGGTTCTGTGCGCTTCCTGGACTTGTAAGTCTATTTCTTTCACCAGGTGGGGGAAGTTTTCGGTCATTATTTCTTCAAATAGGTTTTCAGTATCTTGCTCTCTCTCTTCTTCTGACACCCCCATAATTCTGATGTTGGTATGCTTGAGGTTGTCCCAGAGGTTTCTTACACTATCTTAAACTTTTTGGATTTTTTTTTCTTTTTGCTTTTTCGGTTGAGTGTTTTTTGCTTCTTTGTATTTCAATTCTTTGACTTGATTCTTGTGTTCCTCTAGTCTGTTTTTGGGTCTCTGTATAATATTTTTTATTTCAGTCAGTGTATGTTTAATTTCTAGTTGGTCCTTTTTCATATCTTCGAGGGTCTCATTATATTTATCGGCCTTTTCTAGGATATTCTTAAAAGCCTTATAACCGTGGTTTTGAATTCTATATCCAGTCATTTGTTTTCCTCCATTTCTTTCGTTTTTGATCTGTTTCTTTCTCACCGCATTTTCACTGCTTCCCTGAGTTGGTAGGGTAGGTTTGTGTGCTAGGTTTCCTATATGGCCCAGTGAGTCGGCCTCCCCAATTAACCTGAGGTGGATACTCTTGGTGCACCCCTTTGTGGACTGTGTGTACAGCCTTGTTGTAGTTAAGTCTTGATTGTTGTTGGTATCACTGGGAGTAATTGACCTCCAGGCCAGTTGGGTGTGAGGATCAGCTGTGTCTATGCTGGGAGAAGTTCGGTGCTGGAGACAACCTTATAGTATTAGACTTGCCAAATTGAAAAATCCTGTGCTCAGTTGGATGGGGTGGAGTCTCAGGGCGGAGAAGACAGTCTTGGCTTCCCATCAGCCTTGCCCTTGCGCGCACGCGTGCACCTCCAGACCTCTGCCTTCCCCGGCTCCCGAGTCTCCGCCCGAGAGTCCATATTCCCCCCGCAAGAGCGTGGGTCCCCAGGGGCTCGCCTGGAACTGGGGTTCAGTGCAGTCAGAACTGGGGTTCAGTGCAGTCAGGAGCTTCCGACTCCCTTCTGCTAGGGAAAGCCTGTGGCAACCTCCACAGTCTTTGTGCACACTGGAGCGCGCACCTCCAGTCCCCTGCCCGCCGGGGCTCCCCGGGGGCTCCTCCAGGGCTCCCCCGCGTCTCCGAGTCTCCGGGTGCCTTTCTCTCTACCTGACAGTCCAGACTCCCCCTGTATGAGCCTGGGTCCATGGGGTTTCGCCCGGGACTGGGGTTCAGTGCAGTCAGAACTGGGGTTCAGTGAGGTTGGAGGCTTCCTTCCCCCTTCCGCCAGAGAAAGTCAGCCAGGCTCTCAGCCGCCCTTCCTCTCTGCGCGCACAAAGACCCTTTGCCGTACCTCCAATTCTCTGTGAGCTTTTCTCTTTCCTTCTAGTTGTAGAATTTTCACTCAGCCAGCTTTCCTGTGGTTCTGGATGGTGTCCATTCTGTCTTTTAGTTGTAGTTTTGAAATTGTTGTGCGAGGCAGCAGTTTAGGTGCTTACCTATGCCACCATCTTGGTTTCTCCAGATTTTCTATTTTTTTAATATTTTTTTTCTTCGGTTCTATCAATTACTAAGATGAGTATAATAAAATCTCCAAATATAATTTGTTTATATTTTCTTAGTTTTGTCAATTTTCCTTTGAACAGTTGTATTTTTTTATGAAATTCAAAGTAAAAATAATTTATCCACATACATATCTGTGTATAAATACACAATCACAGTGTTTTATAATTTCCCATATATTTATCATCAATTTGTATTCTTTTTTCCTTCCTATAAATGTAAGTTACCATGTTGTGTCATTTTTTTTTTTTTTTTACCTTTTAATGATCTATAGTACAAGTCAGCTTTCGATGAATTGCCTCAGTTTTCACCTCAATTTTTTGTTAATTCTCACCTGAGGATATGTTTGAAGGGAGAAAGAGAAAGAGAAAGAAACATCAATGTGAGAGAAACATGGATGGGCTGCTTCCCATTTGCGCTCTGCTGGAAATTAAACCCACAGCCTAGGTATGTTCCCTGACTGGGAATCAAACCCACAGTCTTTTGGTGTATGGGATGATGTTCAAACCAAACCACCTGGCCAGGGCTGAACTCAATTTTTTAATATATTTTGTGAATTTACAACTGGAATGAGGTAACTAGTGTCAAGATTTGGTGTCAAGATTAAGTTGGGTTTGTTTTTCAACTCTTGAAATATATAATTACCATTTCTTCTGGCCTTCATTGTTTCTGATGACAAATCAGTTGTTAATTGTATTGTTGTACCCCTGTATATCATATTATTTTCCCCTTCTGCTTCCAAGATTATGATGTTCTTAGATTTGGCTTCTTTGCATCTATCCTAGTAGAGGTTTCCTGTGCTTCTTGGATCTGTAACTGAATATTTTCATCAAACTTGGGGAAGTTTTGGCCATATTTTGGCCATCACTTCTTTAAATATTGTTTTTGCTTCTTTCTGTCTCAGTGGCTAGGACTCCAATTAAACACTGGTTGGACTTCTCTATATTGCTCCACATGTCTCAAGTTCTGTTTAATTTTCTTTTCTATGTTCTTCAGATTGCATAATTTCTGCTGATCTGCCTTCATGTGTTTTTTTTTCTTCTATCTTTAATCTACTCATGAGATCACCAAGTAAATTTTTTATTTAAAGAATCATAATTTTAAGGTTTAAATTTTCTATCTACTTTATTTTTATAGTTTTCATTTCTCTGTTGATTTTTTTCTGTTTACTTGTTGATACCATACGTTTTTAATACTTTGTATACATTTTTCTTTAATTCTTTGAACATATTTATAATAGCTGTTTTGAAGTATTTTTTTTATTGTTGTTAATCCTCACCCTAGGATATTTTTCCCATTGCTTTTTATAGAGTGGGAGAGGGGAGAATGAAAAAAGAAAGAGAGAGTGAGAGAAACATCAATGTGAGAGAGACATATCATTTGGTTGCCTCCTGCATGTGCCCTAACTGGGGCCAGGTACATGCCCTTGACTAGAATCAAACCTGCGAACCTTTCGGTGTGTGGGCTGACCTTCTAGCCACCAAGAACACCAGCCAGGACTGAAGTCTTATTCTTTTAAATCCAACTTTTGAGCCCATTTGGAATCAGTTTCTTTGGAGTGTGCTTTCATTAGTCTGGATCATATTCAGTAATTTTGGTTGAAACCTGTATATTGTAAATAATAACATTGTAATGATTCTGAATTTTATTATGTTCTTCTGAAGATTCCTAGTTTTTTTTGTTTTAATAGGTAGTTAGCTTGCCTGGGCTTAAATTATTAACTCATTTTAGTATACTATGCAGTAGATAATATCTCTATCCAGTTTTTTTACCTTTCAATGTTGCTTTTTCAGCCTGGTCACACAAGCTTGGTCCTTGGAATCACAAAGTTTACTCAATGGCCAAATATTTGTACAAAATACATACTCAGATTTTGGGCTCACACTTTCTATAATTCTCAGCCTTAGTTCTGTTCTCTGACACCTCAAGTCAATAGACTTCAGCTTTTTATAGTACAAAATTCTACTCTCAGATTGGGAAAAGCATACCTTTAAAAGGAGCAGCAAATTTGCAAATCTCACATGCATAATAACCCTCTAAATTTTTGTGGCTCGTGGAGGTGGTGTAGTAGATGGAGAATGATTTTTATAAAAGTCAGGAAAACTCTATTAAGAGTATCTGCTTCAAAATAAGTCTCTTAGCCTATCTAACTGTACCTTAGGAAAACATAATTATTGCCCTACCTCCTATAATTGTTTTAAGGAGAAAAACTATAAAAACACCAGATTGTTCATGGTATATGGTAGGATTCTGACTGTATTATTTTTTTCTTTTTTACAGAAGAGGATAAATATAATACTTATTCTCCTTTGCTCTTCAAGTATTTCCTGGCAGAAGGAATCATCACTGGGCATACTTTGTTGGTCGCATCTGCAAAAGAAGACCCTGCTGACATATTACAGGTATAGATTAGATTGTATTCTATATATTCAATATTGCATCTTGAATATTTTATGAAAACATATTGTTTATATATATAAAAAAGATAATATGTTTGTACATATACAAACTATGTTTACTAGTATATGCACTAATGGAACCCTACATGCATTTTTTTTCTCTTAAAAGAATCAAATTTATTTAAGCAGATAGTTTCCTCTTTTTGGAAGAATAGTTTATTGAGTTTGAGAGAGAGAAAAACATTGATGTGAGAGCAGAACATCGCTCGGATGCCTCCTGTATGCCCCGTACCGGAGATCAAGCCCACCACCCATAAGTCATGGAATAAGTAGCAATTCATTTAAAATGAACCATATCATATTTGATGAATTAGTATAACAAGATTTTAGTAATGAAATATGAAAATTAAGACTATATCTTCAGAATTTTTTATGGACTTTAAATCCATAAGTAAAAATTAAAATTCTATCTTAATAATTTGAAAGCATTCTTTTATATCCCAAAATATCAACCTTTTACTCAAATACTGAACTCATTTACATATCTTTTGCTTTATTGGATTCTTTGGTTATTTATAAATGAGATCAGAGATATCAGTTGATTTAGAATTAGATATAGCAGTATTATTTAATAAACAATGTAAAGTTTTAATTTCTATTAAAAAAGTTTCTTTTCCTTCTGTTAATTTGGTGTCAAGATTAAGTCTGTGTTTGCTGTTCATCTTCAATTTACTGATCATGGAACAAAAATTAGAATTCTGAATCCAGGGAATGGTCACTTGTTTGCTCTTTAGTACATTAAAGTACATTCTGGTCTTTCTGAGTAAATAGAATACAAAAATATCTCAGATCTATCTTGCTTTTTGTGTTCTGCCAAAAATTGAAGTAGCTGTAAGAATGAAGTTAAAGAAACACTCTTTGGTTGGCCAGATATATTCTTTAACTTTTTTTGTTATTGTTATACTCACTTCCAAAGTTGTAATTTTAATACATCATGTTAAAATAATAAAAAATAATTCTGGTCCTTCTACTTTGCAAGCTTTGTTGCATGCTCAATAACAACACATTTTTCCATGCATTTTTACTTTTTTAGCCTGTATAATATTTATTTATTTCCTATCAAAATTATTTTGTTACTGTATGCCTTTTGTCCACAGTATAAAGACAAATATTAGACAAGCCCTTTGAAGGCAGAGTTGTAATCAGTGTATGTTCCCTTCATTTGTTTGTCAACAATTTACTTGTTCAGAAAATTATCAGAGCATACACTTTTCAGTGCTTATAAGTCTGAAGTGCTAGCTGAGTAGAAAATTTGCTGTTTGACCCCAGGGTTTCCCTCTTCCACCCGCCCCCACCCACCCCCCTTGCTACTCCTGAGAGCTTATTTAAAATTCTAAATTCTCCTCTGGCAGCTACAATTAGAGCTTCTTTGGCAATCTAAAAAGACTAAGAAGAAACATGCAAAGGCTCAATACTACTTCCAGTGACCTACATTTGTAGCCAGCTTTTAAAAGAGGGCATGTGCCTTATTTTCCAACAGGAATGAAAGTTAAGATAAAAGTATAAAGGAAAATAAACCCAACTCTCTGTCACTAGATTGTGAAAACCATCTCTGATATAACATTAAAATAAACACACATTTGTATTTGATGTTTGTGCATCGGCCAACAAAAACAAAAAAGGGCTTTTGCATGCAGAAAGGTAACCTAAGTCATGTAGTAAAAATTCCATACTCTGTAATATTTATCCTCAAGAAGGTGAAATATATATGGGATCTGGGCTTAGATTTTAATTTCTGTGTTACTACTTAACTAGTGGCAGGATCTTGTGCAAGTCACTTAACCTTTCATATTAAGATAGGGATAATACCCCAGCTACCTCATTCCAGAATTCCAAATTTAAAATATCTGGGAGGTTTGCTTTCTAAATCACACACATTGCTTTCAAAAATTTCATTTCGAGCCCTCGCCGGTTTGGCTCAGTGGATGGAGCGTCGGCCTGCGGGTTCGATTCCAGTCAAAGGCATGTACCTTGGTTGCGGGCACATACCCAGTGGGGTGTGTGCAGGAGGCAGCGGATCAATGTTTCTAACTCTCTATCCCTCTCCTTTTTTCTCCTTAAAAAAAAAAGAATCAATAAAATATATATATTTTTAAAAATTTTATTTCGAGCTCATAAAAAAATGAATTGTTGTACTTGATGGTTATTGTTATACTCAAAAGAAATGTTAAAATCTTAGCACTATTATATAGCACTTTATCATTCTTTGAAAATAAGCCACAAAGGCCAGAATTGGTAATATTAGAAGTGGAGTTCATTTTTCTTCTGAATACTTTTACCAAAAAAAAAAAAAAAAAAGTAGTTAGAAGAAAATATTTGATCCTTTTGGGAATGATACATGACTTGAAATTCTGAAAACCAGAATCATCAAAAGTAAAAAGAAATACTTTTTCATCAGCTCCCAAATTAACATATTATCCCTGTAAATGAGATATTAAAGGATATCATGAAAAGAAGAAGGCAGCACACCATCAAGGGTCACAGATTAAGTAGACAGTACAGAAGGATAACTTCGGTGTGACAGTCCCAAAGAAGGCAGGGCTACTTCTCCAACTAGTGTTGGAATAATTCTTCAGTGGCCAGTCTTTCTTTCCTGAAATTTTAAGTTTTGTTCAACAAAAAAATGATAAGCAGTTACAGAAAGTGGCCTTAGCTCACCATATCCGTCTTTTAATATTCTGGAATAGTAATGAACTCAGAAGCATTTGAAATGTGCTTACGTTTTTGTAAAATAGTCTTACTTCAGTTGTGTTATTTATGTGCATGTGTATCTAAAAGACGGTGTTAGATTTCAGAAATAAGGTAGAGAGTATTAAACTGAAGATGAATTGGAAGTAGAAAGTAGAGTTGAGACTATGAAGTGAAACTTCTTACCTTTATATTCTTAAAACAGATTACATTATACAGAGTGCTATAGAATTAAAGAAAATCGACTTTATGCCTTTATTCAGGACTCAATGAGCAGAATCAGTTTTGTTCTATTGACACCTAATGTACTACAGGATGTAATTTTCAAATTTAATAAAAATAAAGGGATATCCAATTTCATTTAGTACCCCACAATACATTAAGGATTTTTGTTTGTGACATTTTCCATAAGCTGGATTTATTCTGGAAAATTAAAAGAATATGACATCAGACAAAACCAGTCACTTGTGTATTCCCGAGCCAGGGGTTTAACTGATCAGGATCTCTTAAATGAAGATAAATGCCTAATTTGATTCCTAATTGAGATTTCTTTGACAGTAGATATTCCTGAAACTTTAGAATATATCTTTTCCAACAATGCAAAAATTTTATTACCTGAATTTAATAAATACTTATAAGATTATTATCACTATCCTAATATAATTTTATTTAGAAATGTTTTAGTTATATCAGGTTTTTATAAATTAGTTTATATTCAGTAAGGTCAATTAATACATAAAGGAATTTTGTAAGAATCCTATGCCAAGATAAGAATCCTTCTATAACTCAAATAATTATTGCATAACCTGTTTATTTAATATAGATTTTCATATATCATATTTTGTTAAAAACCGGTTACTCTATACTCTTATACAGTAAACATTTACTAAAGAAGATCATTGCACATGATCTCACCAACTAAACCTGCTAATACCAGTGAAGTTGTGGATAATTTAGTCTACTTAAAATGTATGACTTTTTTTTTAATGTATGACTTTTAAAAATGTCTTTATGTAGCATCACCTATACCCTGGCTTTCCATGTCATCTACATTTCCCAATGTTTTAACAATTGAAGTCGCCTTTCCCCCATATACTTTTTTTAAATTAAATTTATCTTTATTGTTGAAAGTATTACATATGTCCCCTTTTTTCTCCCATTGACTCCCTTCCCTCCACTCCTGTCCCCTCCCCAGGCCTTCACCCCACTATTATCTGTGTCAATGGGTTACACATGTATACATGTAAGTTTTTTGGTTGCTCTCTTCCCTCCCCCCACTCTTCTTCCCTTGACAATCCTCAGTCTGTTGCATGCTTCATGTCTCTGGATCTATTTTGTTTGTCAGTTTGTTTTGTTCATTAGATTCCACATATAAGTGAGATTATGACATATATTTTTAGATATTTAACTAGAGATGATGTGAAAGCAAGACATACTTTTAATATATGGATACTCAGGTTGGATATTTCGAGTACTTTGTATTCATATTATAATAATCAATAATATCTTTGGATTTGTTTATCTTTCAGAAAATAAATAGCCCCCCCCCAAAAAAAAACACCTCAAAATCAACAAAATAATATACTTACTGACACAATATAATATACTTGCTGATTCATGGATAATGCTTAAGTAGTATTAATTATACAGTTACCAAAACCTGCAAGGATCAAAAGATTTTATTTTTAAGAAGGATTTCTCATGCTGCACGGATTATGTTGCTACATAATAGCTCAGTAGTACTTCTGCTGAATTGTAAAATAGCTTAGAGAGGAGTATGATGCCTATAGTTGGTATAATGCATTGGTAATTAAGAGGGTGGGAGGTTAGGCTTCATTAACTGCTGAGGGATTGTATCTTGGGTTTTATTATGCCCTAGAGAACATAAAAAGTGAGAAGGGTCAAACTGTTGGAATCAGATTTTGCTTGTGCATCTGCCAAAACAAAGATCACAAACTAATATAGCAGTAGGCAAAGAATGGCTTGAATTGAAAGGGAACAAATATATTTGCAGGTTAAGGATAAATGTTTCTGATGAAAAAATATATATACTTAAATACTGGGGTATATTTTGGGATTGGAAGTTTGTAATAATTTTATTTTCATATGGGTTTTTTTTAAAAGTAGAATAAATAGTTCTTTTTGTCTGAAGGTGGGGCCAGTTTCTTTATTATGTTACTTTTCTAACCTGCTTCAATTAATTTAAAGAGGTAGAGAAATTTTATATTTCCAAGCCTATTTTCTATATAGAATTTATGAAGCCTGCTTTTTATTTTTTTAATTTCTGATTCTTGCTACCCAACATATGCAAACTGTAAGCACCACATTGCAGGAAATAACCAAACTCTGATATTCTCTCTTTTAGAAAACAAGAATATGACAACAATACAGTGTGTTATAAAGGGCTAGACAGTAAATATTTTTGGCTTCACAGGCCATATGGTCTCTGTTAAAACTACTCAGTTCTGCTCTTGTATCACTAAAACAGCCATAGATACTTTGTAAACAAATGGGCATGACTGTGGTCCAATAAAACTTTATTTACAAAAACAGGTAGCTTGCTGACTTTGACCTACAGGCTATAATTTGCTGACCCCTTGAGTATCCCAAAGTCACTAAGATTTTCTACTTTGTCTTTTTCTGAAAATGTGTTGTTATTCTTTCCCTATTGCATTGCCTTGTCACCAATTTAGAAAATCTATTAACTGAATATATGGGTGTCTTTCTCAACTGTTCTGTTCCATTAAATCATATGTCTGTCTTACATGAACTTCATTTTTCTACTTTTATAATGTCTTGAAACCAGGTATTTTTTTTATTTTAAAATTGTAAAATATATCAATAATTTTAATTTTGATTATATGTTAATATATTTTTGTTAATCAGTCTATTAAAATATAACTGCATTAAAATTAATTTCTCCTGTTTTTTTTTACGTTTTAAATGTAGCTTTTAGAAATTAAACATGTGGCTGACATTTGTGGCTCAAATTAATTTTTTTTTTGCAAATAAAAATATCTCTAGTTTTCTGTTTATTTCTGTGATTTAGTGAAAGTAAAATTAACATACAGTCTAAGTGGCAGGGTAACATTGCCTGGAATTCAGTTGGCTCACAATACATGGTTTTATTTTTCCATTATGTTTATATTATTACTATTATTATTATTTTAATTCTTTATTGTTTAAAGTATTACATATGTCTCCTTTTCCCCCCATTGACCTCTCCCTACCACTCCCACCCCCAGCACATGCCTTCACCCCATATTGTCTGTGTCCATTGGTAATGCTTATATGCATGCATACAAGTCCTTTGGTTGATCTCTGTCCCCCCTCTCCACACACACACACCCTTTCCTGCCTTCCCTCAGAGGTTTGACAGTCTGTTCGATGCTTCTCTGTCTCTGGATCTATTTTTGTTCATCAGTGTATGTTGTTGATTATATTCCACAAATGAGTGATATCATGTGGTATTTATCTTTCTCCAACTGGCTTATTTTGCTTAGCATATTGTTCTCCATGTCCATCCATGCTGTTGTGAATGCTAAGAGTTCTTTCTTTTTTACAGCAGTGTGGTATTCCATTGTGTGATGTACCACAGTTTTTTAATCCACTCATCTGCTGATGGGCACTTAGGCTGTTTCCAAATCTTAGCTATTGTAAATTGTGCTGCTATGAACATAGGGGTGCATATATCCTTTCTGATTGGTATTTCTGATTTCTTGGGATATATTCCTAGAAGTGGGATTACTGGACCAAATGGGAGTTCCATTTTTAATTTTTTGAGGAAACTCCATACTGTTTTCCACAGTGACTGCACCAGCCTGCATTTCCACGAGGGTTCCTTTTTCTCCACATCCTCGCCGCCAGCACTTGTCATTTGTTGATGATAGCCATTCTGACAGGTGTCAGACGGTATCTCATTGTTGTTTTGATTTGCATCTCTTGGATGATTAGTGACTTGGAGCATGTTTTCATATGGCTCTTGGCCTTTTTATGAAATCGGGTATTTTTAAGTCATCTAACTTTTTTCTTTTGCAAACTTGTCATGGGAGTGGCAGCTCTGAGGAACTCTGATCACGTTTGGGGTCCTTAAAAATCCTGGAAGGTCAACAGCCTTCCTTAATTCCATTCTGCCTTGTGTGTTCCCTTTAGTTTAAACTGTCAGTGTCTCTACCAGTGTAATTCCATCTCTATTCCTGGATTCTGCTGAGATGGCTGCTTTAATCCAAGTGTCACACCCATGATCTCTTTATCAAATGGTTGTTCAGCCATAACCTTACTGTTCCTTCAGAACAAGCTTTTTCATTTTTTGCAATATGGATAAGCTTTTTCCAATTCAAGTTCTGTTTCCTTTTGGCTGAAATTCCTTTGTTAATTCATTTCTCTCTTTTCGCATTTTACTCTAAGCACTTAGGAGGAACCATGCCGCTCCTTCAAAACTTAGCTTATAAATCCCCTCAGCTAAAATCCATTTTCATCACTCCCAAGCAGTACCTTCCACAAAACACTAGAACACAAGTCAGCCAAGTTCTTTGCCACTTCATAACGTTTTCCATAATATGTTCCTTGCATTTTCCTCCTGTTTGCAATAATATGTTCCTCATTTCCATTTGAGACTTCACCAGAATCACCCTTAACTTCTCTAACTTCTAGCTTGCATCTCAAAACTCTTCCAGTCTTTGGAATTATCCAGTTCCAAAACCACTTTCATATTTTTAGCTCTTTGTTACAGCAGTAGCCATTTTTTGGTATTAGAATCCCTCTTGGTCATCTTGGGCTGCCATAGCAAAATACCATAGCCTGGGTGACTTAAAGACAGATTTATTTTCTCACAGTTCTAGACGCTGGGATTAGCTAGTGGAGTCTCTCTAAAGGTATTTTCTCTTAATTTTGTCAGTTTCCCCAGGGAGGAATCTTCTAATCTCCCAATCTCCTGCCTGTTCCGTGTAAGGAGAGCTTCTGGTCTTCTGAGAGTTGAGCAGTGGGAGCCAGCTGTGTCTGTGTGTATGGGAAGAGGAAGCTGCCTTGCCCTCTTCCTGAAGATTTCAGTGTTCCTTGTCTTACACATGATGTCTCACCCCTGCCCTCTGTAGTGCTCCTGCTTCCAGAGTTTGTCCGACTTGATCTCTCCATTTCTCTTGCACAGTCGGGGAGGAGGACTATCCTGGCTCTATGGGGGAAATGGAGGGTCTGGGGGTCTTATTGTTTCTTTTAAAGACTTTCAACAAATTTTCCTGTTTACACACAAGAGTGTTACTCCTTGCTTGCTGCAATTACTGGTTTGCTTTTCAGGTATGCCAGTTGTTGAGGTTTGTTAAAGCCAAGTGGTAGAAACTGGATTGTTTCATATTTTTCTCTATTATTTTCTAGATGCTTATATATCTCAGAGAAAATAATTTGAGATGCAAAGGATATATTATAAACAGTGTTTATTGTATTATTCTTGGACTGCAGACAACCTAAAGGTTCAACAGTAGGAAATGATAAACTGAATGTTAATTAAGCTATATAATACAATATGCAGCCATTGAAAATCTTACTTTAAACAAAAAGGTGGAAATGCTCACAATATCATAATTATAGAATTCAAATACTATATGTTATAATATGCAAATAGTTACTATGCATTTTTTTAAAAATATATGTAAAAGACTGGAGGGAAATACTTAAATATGTTCAGAGTTATTATTTCTGGTTAGGTGGTTAATAGGTTATAGTTTTCTTTTTTATATGTTTTTATATCACATGATCTCACTCCTATGTGGAAGCTAGTTAACAAAATAAACTGATGAATAGAGTGGATCCAGAAACATGGAAGCACAGAACAGAGCACGGAATCTCAGAGGGAAGGCCAAGGAGGGTGGTTGGGTGGAAGGTGATCAACCAAAGAACTTGTATGCATATGTGCATAACACGTGGACACAGACAATAGGGTAGTGAAGGCCTGGGGTGGGGGCTGGCTGGAGGGAGTCAGTGGGGCAAAAAAGGGGATATATGTAATACTTTCAACAATAAAGATAAGAAAAGGAACCTAGTGACTCCTACATCTTAATAGGCTTCATAATCACATTTCTAAACTTACTGGAGAATATGTTAATGTCGCTTGAAGCAAAGAATCATTGATCAGTTCAACAATTCTTTCACTTTTACTTCATTTTTGTATTATAAATTAAAGTATAAAATTATTAATAGCATTTTATCATATCCTTCTTTTATGGAAGTATTTGTCTAACTTATCTATGTATGTATACACATAAGTATATGCTGGGAATGTCATTAATGATTATTGTGGGAAAGGTTGGCTTTTCAACTTTTTTCTTTTGTCATAGTTATTATTGTGTCCCTGGGAGGAAAAAAATGTTAACCCAAATATTTTTATTATTAACTGGTATTGACAGTCAAAATGTGTGGCTCTGAGCATTGTTTAAGACAATTATTTGACTGAATTCATATAATCGAACATTACTTGAGTGCTTAATATGTGGCATGCACCATTTTCTATATTTTACATTTTTAATTCATTTTTTCCTTACAACAATGCATTGAAGTAAATACTTTTTCCCCCATTCTTCAGATAGTAAATGGAGACAGAGAAGTCCAGTAGGTGTTCAGCATAACTATTGACACAAAGCTACTAGTGCAAATAGTAGAGTCAAGATTTGGGCCCAAACAATCTTATTGCAGAATTCAAACTCATAACCACTATGCCATATTGTACTATACATCTTAGAAATATTTACTTCCATTGGAAAAAGAAGTTACTTTATATTTTGTAAAATACTAATACTACTTTAGGTACAATGGATTCAGAGCTTACATGATATAACTAGTTTCTAATGCTATCATAAATTAAAATGTGAATCTAGGAGAAACCAAGATGGCAGCATAGGTAAGCACCTAAACTGCTGCCTCGCACAACAATTTCAAAACTACAACTAAAAGACAGAATGGACACCATCCAGAACCACAGGAAAGCTGGCTGAGTGAAAATTCTACAACTAGAAGGAAAGAGAAAACCTCACAGAGAATTGGAGGTACGGCAAAGGGTCTTTGTGCGCGCAGAGAGGAAGGGCGGCTGAGAGCCTGGCTGACTTTCTCTGGCGGAAGGGGGAAGGAAGCCCCCGACCGCACTGAACCCCAGTTCTGACTGCACTGAACCCCAGTTCCAGGCGAGCCCCTGGGGACCCACGCTCTTACGGGGGGAGTCTGGACTCTCGGGCGGAGACTCGGGAGCCTGGGAAGGCGGAGGACTGAAAGCGCGCACGCGCCAGTGCGCACAAAGGCTGCAGAGGTTGCCACAGGCTTTCCCTAGTGGAAGGGAGTCAGAGGCTCCTGAATGCACTGAGCCCCAGTTCTGACTGCAGTGAACCCCAGTTCCAGGCGAGCCCCTGGGGACCCACGCTCTTGTGGGGGGAGTCTGGACTCTCGGGCGGAGACTCCGGAGCCGGGGAAGGCGGAGGAATGAAGGCGCGCACGTGCGCCCAAGGGTAAGGCTGACAGGAAGCCAAGACTGAGACTCCACCCCATCCAAGCTGAGCACAGAGGCTATTGCAATTTGGCAAGTCTAATCCTATAAGGCTGTCTCCAGCACCGAACTTCTCCCAGCCAGCATAGACACAGCTGATCCTTACAGCCAACTGGCCTGGAGGTCAATTCTTCCCAGTGATACCAACAACAATCAAGACTTAATTACAACAAGGCTGTACACACAGTCCACAAAGGGGTGCACCAAGAGTGTCCACCTCAGGTTAACTGGGGAAGCAGACCCACTGGGCCATATTGGAAACCTAGCACACAAATCTACCTTACCAACTCAGGGAAGCAGTGAAAATGCGGGGTCAAAGAATCAGATCACAAACGAAAGAAATGGAGGAAAACAAACGACTGTATATAGAATTCAAAACCACGGTTATAAGACTTTTTAAGAATATCCTAGAAAAGGCCGATAAATATAACGAGACCCTCGAAGATATGAAAAAGGACCAACTAGAAATTAAACATACACTGACTGAAATAAAAAATATTATACAGAGACCCAAAAACAGACAAGAGGAACACAAAAATCAAGTCAAAGAATTGAAACACAAAGAAGCAAAAAACACTCAACCGAAAAAGCAAAAAGCAAAAAAAAAAAATCCAAAAAGTTGAAGATAATGTAAGAAGACTCTGGGACAACTTCAAGCGTACCAACATCAGAATTATGGGGGTGCCAGAAGAAGAGAGAGAGCAAGATACTGAAAACCTATTTGAAGAAATAATGACCGAAAACTTCCCCCACCTGGTGAAAGAAATAGACTTACAAGTCCAGGAAGCGCACAGAACCCCAAACAAAAGGAATCCAAAGAGGACCACACCAAGACACATTATAATTAAAATGCCAAGAGCAAAAGACAAAGAGAGAATCTTAAAAGCAGCAAGAGAAAAACAGTTAATTACCTACAAGGGAGCACCCATATGACTGTCAGCTGACTTCTCAACAGAAACTATGCAGGCCAGACGGGAGTGGCAAGAAATTTTCAATGTGATGAAAAGCAAGAACCTACAACCAAGATTACTCTACCCAGCAAAGCTATCATTCAGAATTGAAGGGAAGATAAAGAGCTTCACAGATAAGAAAAAGCTAAAGGAATTCATCACCACCAAACCAGTATTATATGAAATACTGAAAGGTATTCTTAAAGAAGAGGAAGAAGAAAAAAGTAAAGAGAAAAATTATGAACAACAAATACATATCTATCAACAAGTGAACCTAAAAATCAAGTGAATTAAAAACCTGAGGAACAGAATAATCTGGTGAATATAATAGAATCAGGGGCATAGAAATGGAGTGGACTGATAATTCTCAGGGGGAAAGGGGTATGGGGGGGTTCATGAAGTGACTGGACAAAAATCATACACCTATGGATGAGGACAGTTGTGGGGAGGTAAGGGCAGAAGGTGGGGTGGGAACTGGGTGGAGGGGAGCTATGGGGGGAAAAAGGAGAAATAATTGTAATCTGAATAAAGATTTATTTTAAAAAATTAAAATAAAATAAAATAAAATAAAATGTGAATCTAATTAGAGGTCTTTTAGGAAGTGAATACCATATATGATGCTTAATGCATTGTCCAGCTGATTAGTTGACTTGATTCTAAGTATAAATACATCTGACCTTGAAAAGTAAAGGTTGAAATTTAGACTATTAGTGATGCAGCACAAGATCATGTTTACTAAGTCAGCCTCACACTATCTTTGCGATTCTGGCTAAGAAAAGATACAATTATTGCATGGGCTTTCCTCCTCCAAGAAACTTACGTACTTTTTTCTTTGCATTATTTCTATAGTACCTTTTTGCACACCAAAAAAAAAAAATTGTTGTTGTTGTTGTTGTGTGTGTGTTTCTTAAAAAATTTGTTTTCATTATGTTTTCTGTAGTCATTCAGTAGGTCAGCTTCCAAAAAAAACATGTAAAATTAGAATCCATTGTCTCTTCATTTAAGCACAGATTTTAAACTCTCCTTTTATTTTTTAAAGAAGAGGCATAAGCTTGCAGGTGCAAAACTAATATTTGATGTGGGCAAAATAAATGTCTTCATTCTTAGTTATTTTTTCACCCATTATTTCGGTGAATGAGTTTTTGAATTCTAGAATTACAAACCAGTAAACAGATTGAGCACAAGCTTTATTTTTACCTTGTGGTAAACATAACAATAATTACATGTAATATAGTACATAAGTGCTAATTTGAGACTTTGCTTTAAGTGTATAAATTTAAAATATGAGCACAGCTTTTTGTTACAACAGCAGTTGATTTTGGTTAGTATAAAAATTGAAATATTTTCTTTAAACTCCAATTCATTGCTAAAAATTTAAACTCCACATTTAATATTATATTTACCCCTTTTCTCTGTTTTAGATTTATATTTGTTATGACTTTATGCTTGAAACAATTTTAAGACATCAAGTTTTAATACATTAGAAAATTCTAGTATTGCTAATATCAGTATTTAAGAAAATTGTCTCTCTTTTTTTTTTGTCACACATGCTCAATAATGTGTCATTCTGTTTTCTTAGGAACTTCCTGCACCGTTACTTGATGATAATTGTAAAAAAGAACGTGGTGAAGATGTACATAATCATGAAACACCAGAATTTAACAGTAAGATGAAAATAGCTTGGCGTTATCAGCTGTTACCTAAGATGGAGGCAAGTCAGCATACAAACTATGTATTTCTGAAATTTGCAAATAAATTTGTTTTCATCTTATGGAACCTCTTGTTGTACAACTGTTAAAGTGCCATACAGTGTATACTTGTTTATTTAAATAACTAGATATATTTCATTTATAGTGTATTTGATCAAGATGACATATTTCTTAATAATAAAATTATAGCAAATTGGGTTTCTTTTTAAGCCAAAATAGATTATTTCATTTCTTCCATAGTCTGCATATGGAATCTTTTATTCTAGGGTTGCAAGCCAGAGTAAGTGAACTAGCAAAGCCATTTATTATATACTAGAGGCCCGTTGCACAAAGAGATTTGTGCAATAGGCCTTCCTTCCCTTGGCTTCCAGCACCGGTTTTCCTCCGGCATCTGGGACCCAGGCCTTCGCTCCACCCAGAGTCTGCCATCTTCGTCTTCGCTGCAGACTTCGGAGTCTGCAGTCTTGTCTTTGCTGCCGCACTCTGCTCCTGTAGATCCCTTCACCCCCCCACCACCCTCCCTCTCATAGCAGGCGTTCTGCCCCGCCTGGCCACTCCTGTACCTGGAGCAGCTGGGCGGCCACCATCTTTGGCCTTCTAATTTGTATACTCACTCTGATTGGCTGTGGGCATAGCAGAGGTATGGTCAATTTACATGTTTGTCTATTATTAGGTAAGATTTTTTTAATTTTTATTGAATTTATTGGGGTGACATTGGTTAATAAAATCATATTGGTTTCAGGTGTACAATTCTGTAATTCATCATCTCTATATTTGTGTTCACCACCCAAAGTCAAATCTCCTTTCATTACCATTTATCATTTACTAGTATCCCCCCTTTACCCTCTTTCACCTCCCTATCAGCCCTTCCCCTCTGGTAATCATCATACAGTTGCCTGTGTCTGTGAGGTTTGTTTTTGTGTATGTGGTGTTTTTGTTTGTTTTTGCTTAATCCTTTCACCTTTTTACACAGCAAAGTATGAGTACTAGTTCCCCCCACACACACTAATTTAGTGTCTTACCAAATATTTTAGATTATTGACAATCTAATAAGTAGTTTTGTCTCATTCCTCCTTCAGAGTGGTGTGCCTGCACTGTTTTGATTGTCTGTGGGAGTAAACATCTCAGAGATTACTTAGCACATAAACCCAGTGCTCAGTTTTCAGGGTTTACAACTTGAGTGTTCTAAAAAAGTATGCTCTTGCCCTAGCCTGTTTGGCTCAGTGGATAGAGCATCAGCCTGCAGACTGAAGGGTCCTTGATTCGGTCCCGGGTTTGATTCCAGTCAAGGGCACATGCCTGGGTTGCAGGCTTGGTCTGATGTGCAAGAGGCAGCCAATCAGTGATTCGCTCTCATTATTGATGTTTCTATCTCTCCCTTCCTCTCTGAAATCAATAAAATATATATATATATATTTTTTTTTTAATGTGCTCTTCATACAGTGGTCTTTACCAGAGACATATTCTCCCATTTTCTTCCAGTCTCCCCAAATATCGTTTGATCAGGAATGCCTTCCTTTGTTGTTACATGTAAAATAAAAGTGCTTTCCCTCCCTCCCTCCCTCCCTCCCTCCTTCCCTTCTTCCCTCCCTCCCTCCCTCCCTCCTTCCCTTCTTCCCTCCCTCCCTCCCTCCCTCCCTCCCTCCTTCTCTCTCTCTTCTCTCTCTCTCTCTCTCTCTCTCTCTCTCTCTCTCTCTCTCTCTCTCTCTCTCCTCCTTTCACTGCCAAATTTTTCTTCAGGGCATCTATAATAATAAAAGCATAATATGCTAATTAGACCGAACAGACAAACAACCTTCAGGTCGTCATTCCAGACATCCTTGTGAACGAAGCCTCGGTGGTGGAGGCTGAGGCAGAAGCGGTTAGGGGCGATCAGGCAGGCAGAGTGGTTAGGAGTGATGAGGGAGGCAGGTGAGTGGTTAAGGGGCAATCAGGCAGGCATGCAGAGTGGTTAGGGGCAATCAGGCAGGCATGCAGAGTGGTTAGGGGCAATCAGGCAGGCAGGCAGAGTGGTTAGGGGCAATCAGGCAGGCAGGCAGAGTGGTTAGGGGCAATCAGGCAGGCAGGTGAGTGGTTAGGGGCAATGAGGTAGGCAGGCAGATTGCAAGAGGGTGCAGGCTGGGCTGAGGGCCACATCCCCCCCTCCATTCGAATTTCGTGCACTGGGCCTCTATAATACAGCTTCTGTCTCCGCTACCAGAATGTGAGCTCATTAAGAAAAGGGGACTTTTCATTATTTTGTTTTACTGGCATACAGTGGGTGCTCAATAGTTACTGGTTGAATACTTGAGTGAATGAGTTATATAGTATGTAAATTAAAAGGGAAATTCTGTTAAGTTGCATTATTTAATACAAATAAAGCAACAGCTTATTTTGAATTTACAGTCAATGGTGAAACTTAAATTTATATTTACAACTTAAGTTCTGTCAAGTTTAGAATATAGAAATCATCTTCTGGCTTCTTTGCATTTCTTTGAAATGTTACCAGCATGTATTTTTGCTTGTCACAGAAATTTTGTATGTGGTGATTTGCCACAACTGATATTAGTAATCCATCTATCTATCTATCTATCTATCTATCTATCTATCTATCTATCTACCCTAATATGCAAAGTGTCCCCTCGGGAGTTCGACCGACCAGGAGTTCGGTTGCTCGCTATGACGTGCGCTGACCACCAGGGGGTGGTGCGGAATGAAGGTGGCAGCTGGGGAAGGGAGGCCCCAGCCTGCATCTGGCAGATGCTAGAGATCCTACCCATACACGAATTTCGTGCACTGGACCTCTAGTCTACTATATAAGTCCAGGCCTTACCGTGCCATTTTCAGTTTAAAAACAATAACAACAAAACCCAGGGTTTTCTGGATTTTGGTTGGGCAAAATATAGTTTAACACTATTATGGATAAAAGATTAAACAAGTAGTCCAAAACTAGCTGTGTCAATTATCAGATATGCTTTTTAATATAAGTTGTCGTGAAGTCTTAAGAGTGTAATCATATTCTTATTTAGGGAATGCTAAAAAGGACAAGAATATGCACAACTAAATAACAATAGTTCAGTATAGCATTAAGCAAGCACTTTCATGTAGAGGGTTGTGTAGTTTTAAAAGTCCTGCTTCTACCCTAGCTGGTTTGGCTCAGTGAATAGAGCATCGGCCTATGGGCTGAAGGGACCCAGATTCTGGTCATGGGCATGTCATAGCGAGCTGGCTAGATCCTTGGCTGGCAGGGGTCCAGTGTGGGAGGCAACCAGTCTCTCTCCCACCTCTTCTCCCTCCCTTCCACTCTCTCCCTAAAATCAATGGAAAAAATATCCTCAGGTGAGGATTAACACAAAAATAAATAAAAATAAAAAAACCTCTTCCCTTGTCCTTTGATTTTAATTGTCTCCTAAATGCATATGTCCTCTTTACTGTCCAATCATCAAGCCCTATTCTCTCCTCACCCCAAGAATTGCTTGCCTATAGCATATTCTGAAACTTAATTTCTTCAATATTGTAGAACTCTACTGCAAAGGCCTACAAATGGCTCCAGCAATTTATGACAGTGTATTAGAGGTTTATTATGTTCAATCTTCATTACACTTTGGTTTTCTATCTTAGTGATTCAGCCACAACAGTCCTGTGATAGATGCATGTTGTGGATGACAACACATACACTTTTTTTCAATAATGTAATGTAATTTACAAAAGATAGTGATGAGTCTTCTGATCACTAATGGATCATGACACAATAATAATAATAATATTGACATAATGCTTTACAACTTACAGAATATTCATTGCCAGTATTGCATTAGATTCTCATAACAGCCCAGTGAAATAGTTATTAGCTCTAATTCTGGTGCTTGAACGGAGGCTCAAAATGGTTTAGTAACCATTTGGATTCTTGCTTTCTGTTATACCATATTGAGGAAGAAGAAATGGTAACATTCTTAAGAAAATGCCTTATTTAGATTGCTTATTTGTGGTGCAGCTTTCTCTGAAAGTTTCGTTTCTGACATACTGGAGGTGGGGAATTGCTCCTCCTGCCTGTCCCCCCTCACCCCCATCATAGTTTCTTTTCCTTTAGCACAGTAAATTTTTACTGAATCATTACAATTTACTCTCTTCCACAGTTAACAAGTTAATGGGTAGTTTATGAATGAGCAATAGTTTTCATAATGTAAACTAAAGCAAGATGTTCTAATTAAATTGAGTAAACCGACTAGTTACTGATAGTTTGATTTTTTTAAATGTATCTTTTTTATGTGTAGAGTTGAGACTTTTTCATGGGATATTACTATTAATATTACTATTAGATTTAAAGCATTTAGTTATCTTTTTTAGAGGAAATATTCCAAGTCTTTGTTTTATAATTCTAGGCCTCAAAGGAGTTCACAGCATTTCAAAAATTTGGTTATATGTTAATGATAAGTCTCTTGGGTAGAAAAAATTTACAAAATTGTTTTTTTAGTTGAAGAGTATATTTATTTTTCACTTTCATTTTTTTACTGGAGGATTAAATTTTTCATCAGTAATAAAAATTTTAGTCTCTTCCTTGTGAATATTTTTCTTTTATGTCTAATCTTAATGTCTAAAAAAATAGTAACAATTGTAATAAAAGCTTCTAAATTTTACATTTTAATGAATTATAAATGTTCTATATGTAAACTGTCACAGCATGAAATCAATTTTCTGCCTTGATTCAATCCAAATCTGAGATCTCTATCACATTAATATTATAATTAGAAACATTAATAGAGACCGGCAACTTAAAAAGCATATTTTGCTTCTTGACAATTTAGCATATTTCTCTGAGTTCACAGGACTTCAAGAACCTTCAGTCCACTAATAAATTTATTAACTCAAACTTAAAAGAAGAGAAAAGTCTCTCTTTCTTTCTCTCTCCCCATGGCCAGCCTGCTAAAATAGATTATTCATGCTTATTTGATTCAGGTAGGCTTTTGCAAGCTTCCCTACTAGGCCTGGGAATGTGGTACATTGAGGCCTTTTCAGAGGCTTCTGACATAGACCAAGCTTTTATTGCATGGTGTTTTATTATTACCAAATCCTAGTCTCCACCCAGTTTGTAGGCACTCTGCTTATTCTTTTGAATCTGGAAAGGTTATCACCTACCTTAATCCATGCAGCAGTGTGGATTAAGGACACCAGTGTGCCCCAGGATTCTCAAAGAGGATCCTGGAAACTTCTTGTTTTTTCTTTTTTGCTGTCTTTACTAAATTCTATTGGGCCTTAGAGGGATTTGCATCTGAAATGGGCAACCTGGTGTTTTTATCAATGAAGACATCAGATCAAAGTTCAGTTAGTCAAGGCCTTTCTAAAACATTAAGGGGGCTTGGAATTACACAATAAAAAGATGAGCTCTAGCAGAGATTGCAGTAAAAACATTCTGAACTATAATCCGGATAAAGAATAGATTATAGGCCAAAGAACAGACCTTGTTTAAATTGCTTTGGACTAATAACTTTACATTTTAAAACTTTAAACCTTGTTTTTGCAAAACAAATTTTAATGTCATAATTTATTAGTCAGTACTTTCATGGTAGATACTTTCATGATAAATCTTTTGGGAACCATACTTCAGTATATTATATTGAAAAATTGGATAAGGACAATTAATAGGCCTCCTTCATTAACGAAAATAAATAGTACCTTATGGAGGTATGAACAGTCATTTTATTTAGAAAGTAAACACTAAACCCACAGGCTCTGAATCGAGAATAATGTTTCTATTAGGCTTAAAAACATTCTATTCTGTTACTGTATAATTTAATGTTTGTAAGCAGTTAGTTAAGGATATAAATTCTTAAAGTCTTAAAAATGCAAATACCGAGTGTCAAGCAAATGTCTATTTCTAATCTAAATTACAACGTTGTTAATTCCTTAGTAAAATAATTTAAGAACGTATTGTGTATTAGCTCTTCAACTACCTAGTTTGTTGAATGTTCTGAAACTTGTCTGTTTTGTAGCATTCAGGACAATTGAAATTATGTAAATTTAGATCAGAGATTTCATTAGAAACTATTGCCATATAAAACTGTTAGTAGTTCAACTTTGGATAGAGGTGTATATATTTCTAATGTGCTGAGTGAAAGAAATCAGCCCAAAGTTCATTCAAAGCAATATAAGAATAATATCATAATACTGGGATTTTACTCTCCTATGTAAATAAATTCAGCATCAGTAGAGTTTCTTAAGAAAAAAAATAATTTGTTGGAGAAATTGTTAGTGGAGGGCACAAAAGAGGAATTGTCAATTAACTAATGATTATGGCAGATTTCTGATTTACTTTAGCTTATATATACTTTCTGAGTTTTTTTCCCATCTGGAGCACCATGGTACATTTTATACTATATGCTTAACATTAAACTAGTAAGAAAAGTTGAATATATATACGTATTGTCTTGTGGGAATTTAGTTTTAAAATAATGCTCAATTTAATGTACTTCAATAGCTTTTGGACCCCTCACCATGAATTAATTTGGCTTAAGTTTTCATCAATTCTTAGCTACTACATATTTGTCATTAAAACCTAGAATTTAAACAAAAATGATTGAGACTTATGTATATTAAATTTTTGAATTTAGGAAGGTATAGTGAAGAGTAAAAAAGCTAAGAAGGTTTTAAATTTGTATCAATCTTAGGGAACCTCCAGGGGTAAAGAAACATGGGAGATGAAAAGGTTACTTTCTAACTATATAGTTTAAAATAATAAAGATTGTTGTATTTGTTTCTTTGAAATTTAATGCCTATGTCTATCAGCTTTTTCTTGTTAACATTAAAATGCATAACTATATCAGCATTTTGCTGAGTGTAGGATAAAATAAATAGTAATTTTTAAAACATTTTTATCAATAAATACGAATTTTCTTAATAGGCTGGACCAGTATCATCTTCAAAATTTGGTCACTATTATGATGCATCAAAAAAAATACCACGAGAACTAATAGAGGCTTCAAAATGGCATGGATTTTTTCTTCCAGAAAAAATATCATCAACTCTTAATGAAGAACCCTGGTAAGTTAATGACCCAATTTTGATTTCAAAGGTTAATAGAATGCATATTTGCCACATTCTTTGAAAGAATGCATGTCAAAAGTACATATCTAATAATTAACATTAGTTTCTATATAATATGTAACCTTAATTGTGCATATGTTTCATATTATTTGGTATAGTTTTCTTCTCTTTCCAGTCTTGTAACTGTTGGACATGCTATTACTCTTAATTGCATCTTAAAAAGTCTGGACACCAAATTTATAATACCTGCTGTTTTTATTTTCAAGAAAATGTGAAATAGTTCTAAATCAGGCTATTTCAGTGTTAAATGCAAACAGTGCTCTTTCAGAAAGTAAATAAGTACCTTTTTTCCAATATTTTATTTATTATGGTTTTCTGTTTCTAGTAATGCTGTAAATAAAACAGTCTATGTATTTTAGATGACTTAAAGAACTTAGGATTTGAGTTTTACAGTGAAGAGTTTTAGATATTAAACCAATACATGTTTATGTTACAATGCTACTAACTTTAAGGCAAAACCCTGAAAATTACAATAGTTGACATTGAATAATTTATAAAGGATAAGAATATTTAATTTTATCCCTATTGCAATTGGATCAAGGAAGGGTAATCCATGGAATCTGTTGCTGTACTATTAAGCCATTATTTTCAAAGTGAGATGAATTATTAAATGGAGATTTAATAGACAGGAAGTTGTGAACTGCAATAACTTAAAAATTATAGTCTCCTTTCCAGAAATATTATGTACGAATTTAGTGAAGATGATCATATTTATTTTTATTAAATCTGTTTCAAAAAGAAATTCTTCACTTCATTATGGTGTTCCCCATCTAGTCTATGGCCACAGACTTACCCAAAGTGGTGCTTTGATGTCACCTTAAGGTTAATAGCTACTGTTAATGTATGACTGCTCTGTCAGTCACTGTAGTGTGTGCTGTACCTTTGTTATCTAACCTGTGAAAGTAAATATGCCCATTTCCAAAACAAGATACCAAATTCACAGAAAAGACTTATCTGAGGCTCAACTAAGAAGTGCTAGAGCCAGGATTAACCTAAGTCAAAAAGTTCTCTTTTCCTTTTTGCTTTAGTGCTTTAAAAGACTTCCGTGTCTCCTTCACCTTTACCTCTTACCTTACGAAGGAAAGAGTGCTAACAGAGAACTTTTTAAAAATCTGGGTCTTGTTCTACTGTTAACCTTGGGCAAATTCCTTAGACTCAGTGAAAATAAATATCTTTCTATGAAAAATTGAGGTGGGGGAAATACCACTTGTCCTACCTGCATTGCAAATTTCTTTATTAAATTTGAATGATTACATTGATTTTTACTAGTGCCTAATTTTTGCCATTCACTGAACCATATAAAAATATATACATGCTTAGGAAATAGGTCAAAATAACTTTTCCATGATTTCATAAATAGAAAATGGTTGAATCCGGACTCAAAATCAGTTCTTTCTGACTCAGAAATCTTTGTTAGCAATAATGCTATACTGCCTCCATTCACAGAGTACTTAGGGAAATAAAAAGTACAAAATGTACACTACGTATGATGTAAGTACATAAAAAATAATATGGTGATACTTGGTAATTTAAAAATATATATATGATAAAACTTATCTTAAGCTAGAAAATACAAGGGTTTTACTCTTTTAACAACTAAAGAGGAGGAATTTACATTTGTCAAAAATCTGCTTCGTGTCAGGCACTGTACCAGGCATTTGATCGTAGGATATCTAATTCTCTCAACAACCCCCAGGTAATATCCCAATTGCATAGGAAACTTGAGGTTAGAGACACTAAGTAGCTTTCCCACGACTCTGTAAATGACCGAGCTAGCACCCAAATCCAGGTCTCCCAAACCTCTGCTCTTTTCTACACAGACTGCATCTGTTTACTGGGTGCCTGCAAAACAACACCTAGGTCGGCTGTGAGAGTACAGTCTCCTGTAGTCTTTAAAATATAATTTTCAGACTGTTTTTGAGAACTAACAGTTTTGCGTACAGAATTGGAAAATTTATAGATTTTAATTATCAAGGCAGTATTTCATTTCATAGTAGTTAACTGATAATTCATTTATTTCATATTAAACCTAAATGCTTAATTAAATATAATTAAACTTGAAACATGTAATTAAATTAATTTTGAAAATGGGTACTTTACCACGTGAGATTTATTTTAATTTATGAAAAGCGTGTGCTCATTTCACTAAAATGAACTTTACTGGTTCATTTATAAAACAATAAAGCTTAGCATTATAGTTGTCTATACTTTCCCTATAATTACAACTAGAGGATATAGTTGTATCCTACTGTCATGTGTGAAGATATGACATATAATTTCATAATATCTAAAAGGACTGTTGAAACATGTAGAGTTGTTTTTTTACAGTAAGAAAAGCTAAAGGTCATTTAAAATTTCCATTAAGTAATTTAAAGTTATTGATAGGTTTTTTCTGTAGAAAATGTTCATACATACAATTTAAACTTTCACATTAAAGCCTGAGTATAAAAGCCTGAGATGTATCACAATAATATTATCCAGGTGATTTTTGTTTTTCTATTTTACTGTCATAAATCTGATATTCTGAATCACAAAACAATGATAGGAAAATGAATTTTGAGAATAATTTTATAGTCTAAGTTTTTTTTTTTTAATCTGACATTGTTTTGAATTAAGCTTTACTAACAGGTATACCCAAACACACTTCTGTTCCTTATAAGAAAGACTGCCCGTTGTTCAGCATATGGATGCTCTCTCAACTTTCTTATTAATGAATCTAGCAACATACTCTTCCCTACTGTTTTGGACTGAATATTTCTGAGCCCCAAATTCATATGTGGAAGCCCTAATCCTCAGTGTAGATAATTATGACTATACGTGGTCATGAGGGTGGACCCCAGGTCTGATAGGATTGGTGTCCTTAAGCAAGATCCAGAGACACTGAGCTCCCACGCTCTTCTTGGGTGTACATCCAGAAAAAGCCATTGGACCACACAATGAGAAGGTGGCCATCTGCAACCTAAAGGGAAAGCTCTCACCAGACACTAATCCTGTTGGCACCTTGATCTTGGACTTCTAGTCTCCAGAGCTGCATCAGAATGAATTCCTATTATGTTAGTCACCCACTCTGTAGTATTTTGTTATGGAAGCCCAAACTGACCAATACACCTTCTATATTGTAAAATGTCACTTTTTTTTTTATTATAGATATGTCAGGTCTTGAATATTGAGTTCATATACTATTGGTAGTAAATAGAATAAATTTGTTCTGATATGTTTCTTTGAAATTCAAAATTTTATTTTGATATATATGTCTTAATAATAACTAATAAATTTTTGTATTAGCTAAAAGTTTTGTATTGATTAAGTTGGGTTAACTGAATTCTGAGACTACCAGTTATCTTTACAGGAGAAAATCAGTGGAAAGAGGCTAGGTATAATACTTAAGATTTTAGAAGTCATTCCACTTTTCCTCTCCTGCCAAGTCTCCTTACCAGCTTAAATAGAACCTTGATGTAAGCCTTTTGTAATATTTTCTTAGGGAAATTGTAATTATGCTCCCCCTACTATCCTGCTTAACTTCTGTTCTTCTGTCCGAACACATCACATTGCACTATAATTATTTGTCTTGTCTGCATCTTCATCTTCCCGCTCAAGCATTGGAAATCTTTGAGGAAACAGTATGCTTTCTTTATCTATTTATTCCCTAAATCTGGGACACAGGTGGTGAATTAGTGGACCAATGCACAAAGTATGGTAATAACTCAGATTAATTATAGGCTTGCTTTTAATATAAAGATTTAGTGGGATAAAACCAATAACTAAAACATAGCCATGTAAGAGTATATTTTATTTCAACAATACAGATATCTTAGCTCAAGAAGCAGAGAACCACACTGTGTTTATAAGTTACAAGTAGAAAGTCATGAGAAAGGAATTTTGAAAGAGAGTTTCTAGCTAAGACTAGAAGTTCAGAATAAAAGTCATGTAGTTATAGTAGTTTAATAAACTACTTTATTAAAAGGATATGGTGGATGACATATTAATACTAACATCTGAACTGTGGGAAAGGCAAGATGTAAGTGTGAAGAGGGATTTTACCTACCTGCTTATCTGCTGATGATATAATTAAAGTAAGAAGATAATATCTGAAAATTTATAGAGAGAACTAATATCCTGAACATCATGCTTTTTTATTTTTAAAAAATAAGGTTTTCCCTGGCCTGTGTGGCTCGGTTGGTTGGGCGTCATCCCATATACCAAAAGGTCGCTGGTTCAATTCTCTGTCATGGTACATGCCCGGATTGCAGGCTCAGTCCCAAGTAGGGGGCATGGAGGAGGCACAAATGATGTTTCTCCACTCCTCTCTCTCTCTCTCACTTTCAAGTCAATAAAAATATATTTTTTAAAAATAAAGTTTATTAGATCATAACGTTGTCTGAGTTTACCACCTTTGTCACAAAGGTCAACTAGGAGTTTCCAGTGTGGTCTGTAATTTCTCAGTCAAAGTCAGCAACTTATGGACAGCTTCAGCATCTACAATTGACCTTTCACTAGCCAGGCAAAGTTCCCCAAATAATCACAGTGAATGAGCCATATGTCATTTTTCTTCTTGAATTATCTTGCTTTTGTATGCCCCTTTCGAATAATCTCTGGAAGATTAGCAAGCCTTGCTGCATTAAAGCCTTAGCTCTTAGTACAAGCTCCCTTAAGAAAGTAGGTAATAGTTTCCTGGCTGGGAGCTTTACATTCGTTTTCTGCCGTGTATGCCATGTGTCCTAGGCACACTGCAACATTTTGAGAATAATCTTCATCTAATGAATGGTAGTAGATAGAAAACAATGTATATCACTTTATAGTTTCAGCATATCTTGAACAACTGTGTTTGTAATTGCTGTCCCATCAACTGTTGGAGTACCTATTCCTAATTCAACCATAAGCACCAGAGAAATGTGCTGTTGCATATATAAGTATACTGGCAATTTCACTCAATTCAACTAAAACTGTACTTTCACCTGACATTATTCTGTCTGAGACACCAAGTCTAATAAACATTCTATCAATTGGTGTGAGCCTACACACTTCAGCAAGTACATAACAACCCATCTGGGCCATTACAGATGATAGGCCAGGCTGTCTCATAAGTTACACTTGCCCCCCATATTAGGTCCAGCAACAAAAATCTATGTCATTTTTCTTCTCTTCTTCTTCACAGCCTATTGGAATATCAATTGAATAAAGTCATCACCAAAATAAGTCTTTATAATGCAAGGATGGCATGATCCTTGAAGGTCTAAGAAGACAGGAGTATCTTCTTTTGGTAACAGAATTACTGGACCACACATAGGACCATCATGCCCTCGACTATAGTTAGCCAGGCACAATGAGACATCTAATATCATGATGCACTGCACTCTACAGGAGCCTGCCAGCCCTTGTAATTTTTATCAAAATTATAGAATAGTCACAACATGCTTCAATGATATGTCTCGCAGTTCAACATTTATCATCTTAGCCAACTTCTCAGTAGTTTTGGTAGAGAAGAGAGTAATGAACCTTTCAAAATCATCTTAGTTTTTGTTGAGAGACTTCCTTGCTCATACAAGACTTGTACTAGAGGATAATGTGCCACTAGAGTCCTAAACCTGGGATAATGGTGATCATCTGAATACTGACCCATGGATAACTTTCCCAGTGAGGCATCAACAAAGCATACACCATACACTGGAGTATGGCCAGAAGTATTTTCCTTTTTTTCTTTGAGGCTAAGAAGATACTGTAGTTCTCAGAGAAGTCACCTTTCAGCATAATGTATGTCTCTTGGTAATGACCCTACAAATCTCCCTCCTCACTACTTTATTATGCTTAAATATATGTGCCATCTTTCAGCATTGTGCCTCCAGCATTTCCAGGTCTCCGTCTGTTCCACTCAACCTACTTCTTAGCCCTTCTGGGCCAGAGAGTCTGAGTATCAGCCAAATGCAATTTCAGGTAAACCAAATGGGCCCAGTTGCCTTTCATACATTGACTCCAATAAGAGCATCCATGTAGTAAAACTGACAAAACTTCCTCAGCTTATAAAATATGACAGGTTCAAAGTTCTGAGATTTAATCTGCCACCACCTCATCCCAGGAGTACATAATGAAGGAAATCCTCAGGCACATAGAGTGTATATGCATCAAAATCAGAATGACGGGGCGCCTCCTGTGCACTTCTCTTCTCCTCCTCAAACCATTCTTAACGTTTGGTGATACCAGACAGTGGGGCGACTGCTGTCATCACTAATGTGGGCTTGGGATCCAGAATTTTGAGGGGTAGAGAAAGCCCTCAAAGTACTCCTGGTTTCAGATGCCAGTTGCTTCTTTGGTGATTGGGGCATTTTCTCCCTTGAACTTTCCCTTTTGAGAGAGCCATTTCCTATCACCATTCTCTTCCATTTTGCAGCAGCTTTGACAGAGCTGAGCAGGCCTTCACTCTCACTATCCCCCACTCCACTGTTTATTTCATCACTGATAACTTCCTCCTTGGCATCTGAGGAAGGCTTGAATTCCACATCAGAGCCACCAATGTCACTCTCAGAGTCTGACATACTCTACCTAGGTTCATGGTCAGCAAACTGCGGCTCGCGAGCCACATGAGGCTCTTTGGCCCCTTGAGTGTGGCTCTTCCACAAAATACCACGGCCTGGGTGAGTCTATTTTGAAGAAGTGGCATTAGAAGTTTAAGTTTAAAAAATTTGGCTCTCAAGAAATTTCAATCGTTGTACTGTTGATATTTGGCTCTGTTAACTAATGAGTTTGCCGACCACTGGCCTAGGTCCTTGCACGTTAGACCACACTTCCTCTCAATTTCATGATCTTCTTCATTCTTATCTGATGGGCAAATTGCACCTTCCTGTATATGGCTTTAATAGCCTTCTGCTAGCCCAGCCCTTTGTAGGGCTGTCATGAAAAATCTGTACATGGCCCAGCCGGCATGGCTCAGTGGTTGAGTGTCGACCTATGAACCAGGAGGTCACAGTTCAATTCCCAGTCAGGGCACATGCCCAGGGTTGCGGGCTCAATCCCCAATGTAGGGTGTGCAGGAGGCAGCCAATCAATGATTCTCTTTTATCATTGACTAGAGGCCCGGTGCACAAAATTTGTGCACAGGGTGCAGTGGGGGGGATGTGTGTTCCTCAGCCCAGCCTGCACCCTCTCCAATCTGGGATTCCTCGAGGGATGCGGGCAGTGGGACATCCCTCTCACAATCCAGGACTGCTGGCTCCCAACCATTCGCCTGCCTGCCTGCCTGATTGCCCCTAACTGCTTCTGCCTGCTAGCCTGATCACCCCCTAACCACTCCCCTGCCAGCCTGATCGACACCTAACTGCTCCCCTGCTGGCCCAATTGCTCCTAGCTGCCCTCCCCTGCTGGCCTGGTCACCCCTAACTGCCCTCCCCTGCAAACCTGGTTGCCCCTAACTGTCCTCCTCTTCAGGCCTCGTCATCCCCAACTGCCCTCCCCTGCTGGCCCAGTAACCCCTATCTGCCTTCCCTTGCCAACCTGGTCGCCCCCAACTGCCCTCCCCTGCAGGCCTGGTTCCCCCGAACTTCCCTCCCCCGCAGGCCTGATCCCCTCCAACAGCCCTCCCCTGCAGGCCTGGTCACCCCTAACTGTCCTCCCCTGCAGGCCTGGTCACCCCCAACTGTCCTCCCCTGCAGGCCTGGTCACCCCCAACTGTCCTCTCCTGCAGGCCTGGTCACCTCTAACTGCCCTCCCCTGCAGGCCTGGTTGCCCCCAACTGCCATCCCCTGCAGGCCCAGTTACCCCCAACTGCCCTCCCCTGCAGGCCTTGTTTCCCCAACTGCCCTCCCCTGCAGGCCTGGTTTCCCCCAACTGCCCTCCCCTGCAGGCCTGGTTCCCCCGAACTTCCCTCCCCTGCAGGCCTGGTTGCCCCCAACTGCCCTCCCCTGCAGGCCCAGTTACCCCCAACTGCCCTCCCCTGCAGGCCTTGTTTCCCCAACTGCCCTCCCCTGCAGGCCTGGTTTCCCCCAACTGTCCTCCCCTGCAGGCCTGGTTCCCCCCAACTGCCCTCCCCTGCAGGCCTGGTTCCCCCCAGCTGTCCTTCCCTGCAGGCCTGGTCTCCCCCAACTGCCCTTATCTGCCGGCTCGGTCACCCCTAACTGCCCTTCCTTGCAGGCCTGATTGCCCCCAACTGCCCTCCCTTGCAGGCCTGGTCCCCCCAAACTGCCCTCCCCTGCAGGTCTAGGTCCCCCCCAACTGTCCTCCCCTGCAGGCCTGGTCTCCCACAACTGCCCTCCTCTGCTGGCTCGGTCACCCCTAACTGCCCTCCCTTGCAGGCCTGGTCACCCCCAACTGCCCTCCCTTGCAGGCCTGGTCTCACCAAACTGCCCTCCCTTGTAGGTCTTATCGCCCCCAACTGCCCTCCCCTACAGGCCATCTTGTGGTGGCCATCTTGTGTCCACATGGGGGCAACCATCTTTGACAACATGGGGGCGGCCATCTTGTGTTTGGAGTGATTGTCAATTTGCATATTACTCTTTTATTAGATAGGATATTTCTCATTCCCTCTCCCTCTCTGAAATCAATAAAAATATATTTAAAAATAAATAAAATATAAGAACACCTTTTAAAAATCTGTGCATGAACTTGGGTGGACTTCCCTTTCTCATGGATGAATGTTCCATCAAAAGGGTGGTTGTAAACCAAGCAAGGCCACCAGGGTAACCCTCCATCTTGGTCCAGATCAAATCACCTAGTGATAAGTTACAGGGCTGGAGTAGACCATGGCGCTGCCTATCTCCAACAGCCTTCCATTGAGGTTCCTTGCCTAGGACAGCCATGGCAGAGCTGACCAAGGGCCCAGCCTCACTGCAGGGCGCATCCCTCAAAGGGAAGTGGAGGCCCCATGTTAGCAGTGCCACCTTCCCCTGAGGACTTGAACAGGCCTTGTTATCCTGAACCTCATTTTGGTCAATAAAGAGAAATTACCTCCTTCCATATTTGCCTTTCTATCTTTTAAGGGTCTTCAGCTACACAGAATTTAGTTGATCATTCTAGCATCCTGGCATACTATCTTCATTGGTATGCTTGATTTTTGTTTTATTTCCCATCTCATTCTAACATTCCTAATCCCAGTCATCTTCCCGATAGGCATACTCTCTATGTATATCCTTTCAAATTTCTGTTCTTCAATAAAGTAATCTTTAACCCTTAGCTTCTCTCTTTCCTTCTCCCTCCCTCTCCCGCTCCCCCTCCCAATCTAATCTATCAGCAAACCTATCAGCTATATCTTCAATATATCCAGAGCCTGATCACTTCTGATCACTTCTTGCAAATGTCACCTCCTACCATGCTAACCTGTCACCCACATTTCTTGTCAGAACTCTTGGAGCCTGGCCTGTGTAGCTCAGTGGTTGAGCACCAACCTATGAACTAGGAGGTCACAGTTCGATTCCGGTCAGGGCACATGCTGGAGTTGCGGGCTTGATCCCCAGTGCGGGGGCGTGCAGGAGGCAGCCGATCAATGATTATCTCTCATCATTGATGTTTAGCTCTCTCTCCCTCTCCCTTCCTCTCTGAAATCAATAAAAAAATATATTTTTTAAAAAAAGAACTCTTAGAATGGCTTCCTCTAATTAGTTTTGTTTCTTGCTCCTTGGTGGCTCCTGTCACACATATTATTGAGCATAACCATTCTCAATGGTTCCCTGTCACACAGTGGATTGTTTAGCCTACACATGCAGTTAAGCATAAGAAAGAAAAATAATAAATGATAACCTTCAGAGTAATAGTAATGGAATTTTTAACTTGAAAATTACTTGTGAATAGACTTCACAGTCTTTATAGTCACATGCAAAGTATATGCTAATATAACTGTAGTTATTTTACACAGTTAAGACATTTGACATTGTGCGTATTGCCTTATAAGTATATCTCACTATTTGTCATAGGTGAATACCTGAAATATATGTATAAATAGATTTTTGTTAATACAAATCGTATTTTCTCAGTGATTTGGATAATAATTTCAAAAACGCTTCATCTTCACTTTAAATTAATCTTAATTGGTAGGGGTAATAGTTTCTCTTTGTTAAGTGTTTCTATCAAGTAGTTAAATCATTATTTAGGTGCACCAGAAGTTCTAATTTTTTAAAGCACAGCAATGGGTCATTTTAATGAGAAAAATTATTCCTAAAAAAGAAAAATGTCATTCTTGAATCATATAATTTTAAATCAATATGGACAACAGAGATTATGTAATTGCAACTCCTTAAGTTAACAGATGAGAAAAATTGGAAGCCCAGAACTGAAAAATTAAAGACTTTGCCACGTGTAACAGATTTAGCTAGAGTTGTTGCTAGAGATCGTACTAGAACCCATATCTTCATCATACAGTTCACTGGGCTATTCTGGTATTAGTTTATACATTTGTAAATCTACACTTTTTAATATTACCAAGTTAATATGAGTGAATGTCTGTACAACTAAGAGGAATATCTTCCTAAATCTGTACACCTTATTATTTTATTTGATTACGTTTAATGGAGCCCTGTTCAAACCTCATCTCAACCACATATTTATTTGAACCCACAGACTTTTCATTGAATCTGGATCTCACTCTGAGGCTTTATCTTAGTTTAGCCAAAGTGCAAATAACTTCAAGTTTTAGAAAACTTGAGTCTTAAGTGTCACTTCATTGTTGTACAGCATTGGGCAAATCACTTAGCTTCTAATGGGTCGTATTTTCTCAACCATAAATTGGAGCTAATGACTGTACTAACTTCTCAAGGTTATTGTAGTGATCAGGTGTTGTGACAGTGATGCAAAACATTTTGGGTATTTATTATGTACCAGACATTTTATCAGCTGATAACATTAAAATTAAATCCAAGTAGTCTTGTTAGAAACAAACTGAGCTTGTTAAGCTGAATAAACACTTCACTCGGTTAATTTTATATATACATAATTTTATCTTTGTATATATTTCTCATACTTGCAGTGGATTCACCCTCCTAGCCAATAATATTTGTTCCCCTGGCTAGACTGACAAGCAAGTACCTTCCCTACATCATTCCAACTTCACTGCACATGTGCCCATTTTCCCCTTCATTGGGCCTCTTCCCCCAGTGATTTGCAGGGAATGGACCCCTGGTTTCCTGTGAAGTGTAAAGGTGCAGCTTCCTGGTGAGGCTGCCCAGATGGACCATGCTTATAATGTCTGGCCTTCCCTTTGCTTTCTTCCTATTATTCATATTAATAACTAATTAGTTACGAGGCTAACAGTGGTACATTTATTCTTTGATCACATTAAGACTTGTAAGCATTCCTTTCTTCATTGTTTGAGAAACAAATGTAATTACTTGATTTCTTTTCTAGATATACTACAGCTGATTCATTTTCTTACAGCATATATTATCTCTTAACTAGAGGCCCAGTGCATGAAAATTCATGCACTGGAGGGGGTCCCTCAGCCTGTCCTGCCCCCTCTCACAATCCAGGAGCCCTCAGGGGCGGGAGGCGACCCAGCGATCAGGGGAAGGCGACACCCCATCACACCTCTGCTGCTGCCACTGCCAGCAGCGCAAGCCTCGGCTGGCCCTGATTACCTGAGCTTCGGGTGGCCCTGGGCGGCTGGAGGGCTGAGGAGACTGGGAGACTCTGGAGGCAGGTGCGTGGAGCCTTGCCATGTGCCTGCCACCCCAGCGGGGCTGAGGGGACTGGGTGCCACCATCTTATGGCTGTGGGCGCTTCCATCTTTGAGGGCGGGGCAGTCAATTAGCATATCCCCTCCTGATTGGCTGTGGGCGCTGCCATCTTTGCGACAGTGTGAGGGTCAATTAGCATATTCCCTCTTTATTAGATAGGATGACAAAATTACTTTTTACAAGAAAATCAATGCTATTTGTTGATATAAATTAAAGATCTCTGATACAGAATGTCTTTTAGACTTCTTGCTGATATTGATAGGCACTCAGTTTTTTTCTGTCTACTTTTTAGAACTATTAAACTTGATCAGCAATATGTAAATTTACATTTGTGTCATCGTGTTCCTTTTTCTGTGTTTGTATATTAATATAAAGAAATAAATTCCTGTCAGACAACATGGCATGGTGATATCAGCAGACACATGAATAATGTACATGTAATTTTTTAACTAAAGAAAAATTTAAATGCTTGATATGTAGAAGTAAAAATTAAATTTCTAATAATTTTCATATTCTTTGTACTATTATAGGTGTAAAGATATTGTGATATCTTAAGATAGACCATTCACTATAAAACTTGTTGAAAATTATGAAGCATACATAATTTGAAATGTAGTGCCTTTGGAACGTATCATAAATACTTTGATAGCCTAATCTTTGTTAAGGGTTTGGAAACATAAGGAAACCAGGTTCATATTTATAGTTGGGGTTCCTTCTTGCTAGTTCCTTCTTTGTAAATTACTAGACTGTTGAACAACCACAACAAAAAGGCAACATTCTCAAAATTAACGGGGTTTAATAAAAAATAAATTTAGATGACAATAGAAGATAATTATTTTCAGCCAAAAAATATATTATTACAAATATTTCTTACACAGAAATGTATCTCACAGAGATTAACAATACTTAGTGTTTTAATTTCAATCCCATATAAACTGGTTCAGTTTTAAATGCTATAATTTTATGTAGGCAAGAATGAATATCCTCAATTAGTATACCTAAATGTATTGATTTTCCCAATTTTATTTTGTTACCAGTATTTATTTTCCTAGAAATTTAATGAGCTTGAAGAAATTGGTTTTACTTATCAAGTTCTAAGCATTGTTGATGAGATTATTTATATCTGTGTTAAATAAGGGAAGAGGTTGTGATGTATTGGCTTTATGACCATTTTTGTTCTTATATCAAAAGAAACCCCTTTACTTTTGAAGAGATTCTTAGATCTACTAATAGCTATCTTAACAGACTGTAAGAATGTAAAATAACAGATCATGTTGTCTGGATAAATGATGGCAACTTAGTTGCCATCATTTATCCAGACAACATGATCTGTTATTTTACATTCTAACTAAGAAGTAATTTATGTGGTATTGCTAATGTACCTTCAGGTAGCAAATTTACTACCAAGTACTTAAGCAGATTTTATTAATGAACAATTTTGGGCAGAGAGGAAATGCTTTAAAAAGTTTTTACATATATGAAATAATAATTTTCTTTGGTAGATTCATAATTGGTAGATTAGGATGCACTGGGTATATTCTTGATCCATACTCCTTTAACCCATAGTGACATTCATCAAATGGTTGGCTGGAATTCATTTCATAATCTGGGACCTTGGAGCAGATTTTACCCCCTGTGCAAAGCTAATTGACCCAGATAAGAATTAAATCTGCTGTGTTCAGAAAGTAGAGCTAGCCAGGACAAATATATGTTAAGATATGAAATAATCACATCATTGCCATATGGAATATCATTTTTATAGACACATTTTCTCACTCATGGAAGTAGAAAAATGTGTTCATGTAATTTGTTGTATTTTCACTGCAAATGGAGAAATAACTGTATGAGAAATAATTAGACCACCAAATCCTTCAGTTGGAGTCATATTTGTTTTGCAAAGAATAGGGTTATTTTCTCTTGGTTTTCTTTTTTGTTTTTGTTAGGTAGTTACTTTGGGGTAGATGTGAATGTTCAATACAATGTTTACAGAGATGTGCATATATTTTTGCTGAACCACTGGCCATTGATTTGGCACACTATGCATTTTGCTATATTTACTAACTTATATTCTTTAATGTTGCATGTTGCTTCAAATTATATTTCATTTGTTTTTTAGGGCATTTCCTCTGCCTTTGTGATGGCTTCATTTAGGATCACAGTAAAGCAGATACTTTTGTATTTTTAAGGTCACCCACAGCTTCTACAACATTAGGCACTTTTACGTTTAGGAACTAGCTGTGCTCCAGGACTCATTATCATGACATTTAATGTTCAGCCATAGCACACAGGTTGTCCATTATGAAGAATCTTAAACTCAGTTAATGTTACAGCAGATTTTCTTCGTTCTTATTAAATTTTCTTTGAAATGTTTTATAGCATTTGTAAAGTATTTTAAAATAGTGACATTAGGGCTAATATTCATGTGGGAAATAATTTTGTTTAGGTCATCTTATATTTATACATTTATTTTATTGTCTTTTTTACAAATGAAATGGAGTTTATATTTACTTGTCTTAATTCAGGTTTTGAATTAATATTATTTTAGCAGTTTGTTCTAAGAAAATTAAAACTTTGATGGAAGATAAGCTCAGGTGATCAGCACATTGATTCAGGAATACTTGGCATAGCAGTTCATTAACTATGTGTTAATTATCTATGATTACTCCTGAAAAGCTATAGTGGCTTCATCTTTTAGGTTGCTTCATTAAATCATTAATTTTCTTCGAGGTAACTAAGCCTGACATAATTAAGTCATCTCAGTCTCCACAGATTTTTATCTTCCCAGGATGTCAAGAACACTGAGCTAGTTAATATAAGGCATTGTATCTTGTTCCCTGGATGTATTGGCTTTATTTCTTATAATATTTATACTATTTTGGCTCACTTTAAAATTATATTTTAAAAAATCTCATGAATCTATATATTTTCATTATGTACTTGCTGTTTTAGCTTACATTTGTATTTCCTGTGTAATAAAACCCATTTATGTATTTAAACCACTTCTTACCAACAGTTCTTTGACTCCTGGCTACATAAAGCTGCTTCAGTTTATTCAGAAAATAATTTATGAGGAAGGATTTGATGGATCCAATCCCCAGGTATGAGTACCTTCAAACCCTTTTATAATCATGGATATAATGTTGTTTTCAAGCTCTCTAGGGCTACACCCAGAATAATCGACAATGAACAAGCTGTTTCCAAGCACAGAAGATGTAAATAAGCAGAGCACAGCAGCCTTAGTTTGACTAGTGATGTGTATTCAGTCTTAGCTGTGTTCTCAGTGAATGCACATAAGATGTACACATTTAGTGTCAACATGAATTATTGTAAAATGTGTCTTTATAACACCTAGAATTAATAGGTAGCCACATTTTGAAAATTATTCTTAAATCTACAAGTCTTGTACTTTCCCATCTAAATTTTTGTATTTCTGTCAATCAGGCCTTAATTTCGAATTACCTTATCAGTAAGAGTTCATTATTTTACGATTTTATGTTTATTACAGAATGCTTCGGGTTGTCTCAGTGAATAAAAAGGCATTTTTACTTGCTGTATTAAAATATTTTATAACTATTTTTTGTAGCTCTTTTTTTTAAATTTCTCTGAATTACCACTATTAAAGATGTTCCAGTTAGTTTAACTTAAACAAAATAAGGGAAATTTTATTTCTATATATCATGCCGCTCTGAATTCTTCCTCAGTGATTTTAATTGCTATAGCTTTTAAAAGATTTGCATTTCATTTATGTTGTTTTAGCAGAATTATTTCCCAAGAGCCATTATTTTTATTAAAGAAGACAAAGAAGCCAAGGGTCTTACTTGTGGCATTATTAACTACACTTGCTCTTAATTCATGGATTTAAAAAATATTATTATTGACCTGACTACATATTTAACACTGTCCAAGGCAAAAGAAATAATTTTTTAAATTTGTCTTAATCACCAGAGTAATAGCAGGTTGAAAATAGTATGTGTGTGTGTAGTGAAGCACATTCATTTATAGATGGCTTTCTGTATATGTTACAATTTTTGTGGTGGTCCTTGGTATTTACTACAATTTTGTTATCCTCATTATTGCTCCATTTTTGGTCCTAGTTAAGATTTATGGGCACCATGTCTTCTCTTTGGTGGCAGTGCCTTTCTGAAGGAGGTAAATTGGTCCCTGACAGACACCTCTCCCCACTCGCTGTGGTAACTATGGAAACAGGCATGTCATAACAGTTTCTACGGTACAGTGTGCAGAGCTGCTGCTCTTCTAAGACCAAGACATTTTTTTAAATCAAATGCAATAGCAAAAAGATACATACTTACATGTAAATGTACATATATACATATATACATATATATATATACACACACACATACACACACACACACACACATATATATTCAGACAACCATTAATAAGAAAGCTGTTATTGGAATGGAATGAAAGGTTTGTTTTCTTGGTTGTTTATTTCAATGTGAAAACAACACCATTTTCAATAAACAATATTTTATTTCATAAATGTTGATAGTCAACAAACAGTAGCTGTTTTCACTCTCTGAACCAGAGATCCTGTAACTATTGACTTTCATAAAGATGAATGGGGTTGAGGTAGACATTTCTATGGTGAATACTAAGAATGCTAAAAAATTTTTAATTAAATAAAAATATACCAATAAGTCATTTAAAAATATATTTCTAACTTTATTGGGATGAAAATATAGTTAAAGAATTTCCATATTGTTAAGTTATGATCATTTGCTAAATTCACAAGTCTATACATCTGTCTCAGAAACTTTAGATGAGTTCAGAAAGTCACAACAGTGCATCTATCAGTCACTACTTAAAAAAAAAAATTATTCCTGAATCAAAATAATATTTTGATACTGAAATAAATCCTGCTTTTTTAAGAAGTTTTCATCTTATGTTTTTTATCACTCCATTTTCAACTAAACTAAACTAGTTGGAGGCAGCATATAGAAATAGACTCTAAGAAGCATAATATTATATACTATTATATAGCTTACCTATAAAGTAAAAGGTATCCTATTTGTTAACAAAATTTAATGTGTTTACCTCTCCTCCACTTTCCTTTAGAAAAAACAGAAAAACATTTTACGAATAGGAATCCAGAGTCTTGGTTCACCTTTGTGGGGAGATGACGTCTGCTGTACAGAAAACTGTGACAACAGTCACAGCCTTACAAAATTCCTCTACGTTCTTCGTGGTCTTCTACGCACCTCTCTTTCAGCCTGCATCATCACTGTGCCAACACATTTCATCCAGGTAAGAACTTTTCAAAACCACTTTCCCCTAATTAGTGGTGCATAGTAAAGAGCAAAATGCAATTGCTTTAGGAGTCTGATAAATTATTTCCACATGTCCTTTACTAATTTTTTTCTTTGCTTTCTTGTGAACTTGCTAGGTCATTGCGATGTGAGGTTGATTTTGATCTTTTAATTAATCATAAACTGATCTGAACATAGGTCTTGAAGAAATATTTGTAGACCTATGTGAATAGCAGCATTAACTATAAAATGTGGAAACAAATTAAGTATTCATCAACACATGAGAGATAAGCAAAATGTATCTTATATTTTAATGGAATATTATTCACCCTTAAAAGGGAAGGAAATTCTGACATATGCTACAACATGGATGAATCTTGAGGACATTATGTTAAGTAAAATTAGTCTGTCACAAGAAGATACTGTGATTCCATTAATATGAGGTAGTTAGAATAGTCAAAATCATAGACAGAAAGTAATATGATGGTTGACAGGGACTGCAGGGAAGTGGGAGTGGGGTCTTATTACTTAAAGGATACAGAGTTTTTGCCTGGCCAGTGTGGCTCAATGGTTGAGCATCGACCTATGAACTGAGGTTCCAGTTCAATTCCTGGTCAGGGTACATGCCCAGGTTGCATCCCCAGTGGGGGGTGTGCAGGAGGCAGCCTATCAGTGATTCTCTCTCATCTTTGATGTTCCCATCTCTGTCTTCCTCTCTTCCTCTCTGAAATCAATAAAAATATCCTATATAATAAGAGAGGAATATGCTAGACTGACCGCGTAACAACCGGATCACGGATCTGCAGGAGGGTGGGGCAACGAACTACAAGCAGGCGGCGGAGAGCTACAGGAGGGGGCAGGGCAGCAAGCTATAAGCGGGGAGGGGGGAGCTACAGGAGGGGGCAGGGCAGCAAGCTATAAGAGGGGACGGGGGAGCTACAGGAGGGGGCAGGGCAGCAAGCTATAAGCGGGGAGGGGGGAGCTACAGGAGGGGGCAGGGCAGCAAGCTATAAGTGGGGAGGGGGGAGCTACAGGAGGGCGGCAGCAACCTACTGGTGCACGGATTCGTGCGCAGGGCTACTAGTATTTTAATAAATAAATAAAGGATACAGAGTTTCAGTTTTACAAGATGAAAAACGTTCTGAAGATGGTGTGATAGCAGCACATTATGAACATAATACCAATGAACAACATACTTAAAAATGGATAAGATGCTAAATTTTATGTTATTTTTTTTTCTAATGCACATACTAAAACACTTTAATTCACAATCACTTAGTTTTATAACAGAAGTTTTAAAATTTTGTTTTGCTGTATTTCTCTAGGAAATAGCAAAAATAACAATAATGATAGCAGCTCAAGATATTGAAATATCATTCCTTGGTCATTTGAAAAGTATAATTTCACTGAGTCATTCAGATCTTCCAAATAGTTACACATTTCATTATACAATATCAAACAATCACATTGGTTATTATCATCACCATCCACAATGTTGTATGTGTTGAGAGGTTATTTTTATCATTACTTTTCTATTGTAAGAATATGCCACAAATTCTTTATCTTTTCACTTATTGAAGGACATTTGAGTTGTTTTGAGATTGATGCTATTATGAAGCATCTGTGACCATTCATGTAGAGGTCTTTGTGCAGATATATATATATTTTAGTCCCTCTAATAATCACATCTCTCCAAAACGTTTTATTTTAGCCATTGCAGTTCATGTGAAATGTTATGATTGTTGTAATTTGCATTTCCTGGGTAACTACTAATATTGACCATCTTTTCATGTGCTTGTTGGTTATTAGCCTATCTTCTTTTGTCTAAGTCTTTTGGCCATTTTTTTTTATAGTTATCTCCTCACTAGTAGCCTTGCGCACTAATCTGTGCACAGTAGCTCTCTGCGGGGCCTGGCCACTCTGCGCCCACTGCCCAGAGGCTCTCCGCGGCCCAGAGGCCCATCCACAGCCAAGCACAGAACGCTTCCCTCATTGCCAGGGCAATGATGCAAGTGTTTCCTTACCCACCCCGGCTGCTCCGTGTCTGCTGCCCAGAGGCCCTCCACCAGGCCGCTCACACTGCCTGCTCTCAGCGGCCACCCCTGCCCCCCCGGGACTGGAGCACTCCGGCAGGGCTGAGAGGACTGGGCGCCGCCATCTTGTGGCTATGGGCACCACCATCTTTGTGACGGAGTGATGGTTAATTTGCATATTACCCTTTTATTAGATAGGATTATCAAGTTTTGAAATTGCTTATTTATTTTAGGTAAACCTCTGCAGTAGTTTTTTCCTGTCTGTGATTTGTCTTTTCTATTTTCTTAAGAGTATCTCTGAAGAGCTGAAGTTTTTAATCTTGATAAAGTTTAATTTATCTATTTTTTAATGGCTAGTGGTTTCTCTTCCCCATTTCTTCCATCTTATCAGTCTTTGTCCACTACCAATCTTTTTTATGTATGTTTTCTTCTCACACTTACATAGTCTTACCTTTTCAAATAAATCAATGTATTCCAATTTGAGTCTTTTACACTTTAGTTTGTATTCTCAAACAACTTTTGGCTTAGTAGTTAACATCCTAATTATATGTTAACTCACTTTATAGTCACTAGTTTTCTTTATTAGTAGTACTTTTTACCAAAGTACTCATTGTCTACCTCAAACATGTGATTTCATATAATCTTATATGTATATCTAATATATTGTAGTCTCTGTAAAGGCAGGGCCACATATTTGTAACCCTATATACAAATGGCAAGTTTATTAAAATGTCATTAATTATACACAGTATATGTAGTACATTTCAAGTCCTATGACCAAAGAATTCAGCATAAAAAAGAAATGAATTTTGACTCCTTGGCTAGTAGAATCCTCCTATATAATAAAGAGGTAATATGCAAATTGACCATCACATCTCACAACATGGCTGCCTATGACCAGGCCAGCAGGGGGCTTAGTGAGGGACGACCAAATGACTGAACAAACAGGCTGTGTGGGGCGACCAGGCCAGCAGGGGGGTTAGTGAGGGACAACCAAACGATTGAACAGCAGGCTGCATGGGGTGACCAGGCTGGCAGGGGGGCCGTGGGACGACCAGGCCAGCGAAGGTGGGGGCAGTTGGGGGCGACCAGGCCAGCAGGGGGGGCAGTTGGGGGCTACCAGACCAGCAGCAGGGGCAGTTGGGGCAACCAGGCCAGCAGAGGGGGTGCAGTTGGGGGCGACCAGGCTCGGGGGGGGCAGTTGGGGGCAATTAGGCTGGTGGGGGGGCAGTGAGGGGTAACTAGGCTGGTGGGGGGGGGCAGTTGGGGGTTACCAGGCTGGCAGGGGGTCAGTTAGGGGTGATCAGGCCGGCATGCAGAGGCAGTGAGGGATGATTAGGCCGACAGGAGGGGGGCAGTTAGGAGCGACCAGGCAGGCAGGTAGGTGAGTGATTAGGGGCCAGTGGTCCAGGAATGTGAGAGGGATTTGGGCCTAAACTGGCAGTTGGACATCCCCCAAGGGGTCCCGGATTGGAGAGGGTGCAGGCTGGGCTGAGGGGATTTCCTCCCCCCGCCCCCTCCCCGCTGCCCGTGCATGAATTTTGTGCACCGGGCCTCTAGTTTATTTATAACAGTCATAAGAGGGTAACTCTGTTTTTCTTTAAGGGCTTTTCATAGACTGTGCTTGAACCTAACTTACTATTATGAGTTTAAAATCACACAAATATTATAGGGAAACTCCTTTCTCTAATCATCTTAGACATTGTACACATACATTGTTTGCATTGTTAATGATGTTAAATCATGATAAAGTTAATGCTTTAATAATAGTTTGGTCAGATTTAATGAGCTTCTTGATTATGATGATGAATGAACCTGGAACAAAGCTGTGAGATGCTAGTAAAAATAGTGGAACTCATACTGCTACTACAACTATGCTATTGCTACAAATATTTATCAGGCACATACTACATGCCAAGTACTATACAAGTATTATGTCCTTGAATCTTCACCACAGCCCTTACCTCTTTTTTTTACAAGGTAACACAGTTAATAAGTAGCAAGCCAGTCATGTCCTAACTCATGTCTTTCTCTGACTCCAAACTCCACCCTCTTCACTGTTAGGTTTTATGGCTTCCCTAAGCATCACAAAATCTCTGCAAAATAGGTGCAATGCCAATTGCAAAGGAGATTAAACTGAAGTGATTCTCTAAAGCCACACCTCTATTACACCTTTAAAGCTAGTATCCAGCCCTGACTGGTTTGGCTCAGTGGATAGAGCATCGGCCTGCGGACTGAAGGGTCCCAGGTTCGATTCCGGTCAAGGGCATGTACCTTGGTTGCGGGCACATCCCCAGTAGGAGGTGTGCAGGAGGCAGCTGATTGATGTTTCTCTCCCATCAATGTTTCTAACTCTCTATCCCTCTGCCTTCCTCTCTGTAAAAAAATATCAATAAAATATATATTTTTAAAAGCTAGTATCCAATTCAGATCTGCTTAACACTTTCTTCTCTGTCCCACTACATCCTATGAGTCTTGATAGCAGTAACTTTCCATTAGGAAAAACATGTTCTAGGGTAACATTGCTATTATTCAGTTTTTTTTTTTTTCAATAATCACCCGAGGATATTTTTCAATTGGTTTTTAGAGAGAGTAGAAGAGAGAGGGAAAGATAGAGAGAAATATCGATGTGAGAGAAACACATCGATTGGTTACCTCCTTCTCGAGCCCTGACCAGGGCCCGGGCCAAGGAGGAGCCTGTAACTGATGTACGTGCCCTTGACTGGAATCAAACCCGGGACCCTTCAGTCTGCAGACAGATACTCTGTCCACGGAGCCAAACAGGCTAGGGCTTACTCAGTATTTTTAAAGAAAAAACCATCATTGTAAAATCTTTAACAAATTAGTACATGTGAAAGATTAAATGAAGAGTTACATTCTAGACAAGGGAGGGAAAAAAAGATGGAAGCCTATTTCCTTACATATAATTGCAAGAAAAGAAAAACAGTTATGAAATAAATACGTGTGTTTTTTTATGTATTCCAAAGGGACCTATGCAAAGCAAGGGAAAAGAAAGAAACATTTTTCAAAAGCCATTTTAGGGGTGATCATCTTTATTACTTAGAGAAGAGACCCCAAACCCATTGTGAATGTTTGTGACAGTGCTTCCTCTAGCCCCAGTGTAAGGGACCAGCAGTAATATGATCAAACTACAGGCCCGGTGCACGAAATTTGTGCAAGGGGCTCGGCCCTTGCAGCCATGGCAGCTTGCCTTGGCCCTCACAGCTGTGGCAGTTTGCCTTGGCCCGCACACCCCGGCTTCATCCGAAAGGTCGTCTGGAAGGATGTCCAGAAGGACGTCCAGAAGGTCATTCGGCTGTCCGGTCTAATTAGCATATTATACTTTTATTATTATAGATGGCCTCAAGTCATCCTATCTCATCAGTGATTAAAAGATTTAGATGATAAGGTGGACTGGATGTCTGCATATCAGTATTGAAATTTTGAAAATTTATAGACATGTTTAAATCCTTATATAACTGGAAGAGATATAGTTTAAATTTTTGCTTTTGAAAATACCAATAAAGAGACTACTTTGAAATGGAAATAGAAAAACATAGGGTCAGACTTTGATGACTGCCACTTCCCTAGACAATTTTGCCTATTATAATATAGTAGTATTCTGACCCTAACATAAATTGAGCTGTAAAAAACAAATCATTTCTTTGCTCTTTGAACATGACACCTCACTATATATTTGTTTTTATATCAAAACTAGGGGCCCAGTGCACAAATTCGTGCACCTTGAAAGGAACTGTGGGCTGTGAGGCTGCACTGGGCACAGGGGTGGGTCTTGGCCCATCCTCTGCACCCCTGCCCGGCCCCTCCTACTGAGGCCCCTGGTCCCCTGTCTGCCAGCAGCCCTGCTCCCGCTGACGGCACCGGCCCCACTCACACCTGCTGACAGTGCTGAGGGATCAGAACCAGCAGTGGGTGCTAGTGGCAGCTCTGGCACCAGCTGCAGGTGTGAGCGGGGCCGGCGCCAGCAGTGGGTACGAGCATCGGGTGGGACCATGGCACGCGAGAGCAAAGAATTTTCAGTAACCACCAGACCCTCGCCCCGATGACAGCGACTGCCGTCCCACCTTGGTCTGGAGCCCCTGCTCACCTGCTCCACCATCCAGCCATGGCCGTTGTGTGCCATGTTCCGTGTTCTGCCGCCTGCTGCCCACTCCCACCATGTTCTGTGCGCGCCCCTTGGTGGTTAGCGCACGTCATAGTGATCAGTTGTTCGGTTGTTCCGCTGTTCGGTCTATTTGCATATTAGCCTTTTATTATATAGGATATTTAGAAAAAATATAAAACTTAATAGTTTTCTTAGACTAGTTATGATATAAATAGGGGATAACCCTAACTCTGAAAGACTGGTAAGGAAAATCACAACATTTAGGCTAAAGAAAGAGACTCAGAAGCAGTATGTTTATGCTGTTTTTAAAATCATACATCAACTTTATCTCCACTCTAACCAGTGCCATCCCTGCAAACTCCAAGTCAGGTTTAAATGGTGATTAATTGACTCAAGGAATTTAGCTTATTCATTCATCAAATAATTTATTGCAGGCACTGTTCTAGGCACCTATGGGGTTATAGTATGAACAAGAGAAGCAAAGTCTCTATCCTGTGGAGCTTTTTCAGCAGTGTAAAAGATAGCATGGATGGAGCAGAAAATTAGTATATACAGTATAGGTATTTGCACACTTGAGCTTAGAATTTGATAGTAAGGTGGTTTCTGGCAGAAAATAGAAATGCAGTTTAATATCCTTGGAAATTTTCATATAATTAAAACCCTATACATAATAGAATTGTGATACTTTTATTTGAATATGTTATATAGGGTAACACCAGCTTTAAAGTTATGTAAAATAGCTATATCTCTTAGACTGGTAAAACAGCCAATCGTTGCTCTTTAGTTATTAGCATTCTGTCAGACTTGTACAGTAATGATTAGTTACCCTTTATTGTACTTTTGGCATGCTTCCCATGTTTAATTTTATTGTAGGAAAGGAACACATAGTTAAGGAAATTATAAAGAGGATAAAAAGTTAAAATAAGGAAAATAATGAGATAGAGTCAAAACTGACTTTAACTTATTGATATTAATAAGACTTTTGCAAGTAGAATGAAAAAGAATTATTTTAAAATTTATATTGTGTTCAGCCTCACAACTTTGAACTTGAATTTGTTTTTTACTTCTTTTGGGTTAAAGATTATCTCCATAACAGCACAGGAAAAAGTAACAAGCATGTGTTGAAACAAATGTATAAAAATAAATTCTAAGTATCTGTTAAGAAAACCCTAAAATTAGTCATTAAATATGTCTTAAAAATATATGTAGCCCTAAACAGTTTTCCCTGTGAAGTAGTAGTATTGCTCATATTGTCTCTTTCTAGAATATAGTTTTAGTATCTGCCCAAAGACGTTGCATTAAAAATGTATCTGAAAATGGCCAAGATAAGCACAGACTTTGTTACGTGCTGAACTGTGGATTTAAGTGTCATTCGAAGGAGCAGAACTATGGACGGCTCCCCTATATTCCAGCATTACTCCGTTCCCAGATCCCTGCTGTGTCGTTGTTCTACTCGCCAAGAAGCCTGTTAAAGAGCCCCCCAGAGCATGTGTACAGCCCTCCATGTTAATAGTTAATTGGTGAGGATGGCAAGATGAGAGGACAGCCGAACATGTGGTCTCTCAGACTCAAGCAGTAGACAGACCTTTAGTTATAATAACAGCAGCTGCTCACATTCTCACAACTCAACTGTTCAAAACTGTTGTCAAGTGAAGGTTGTGGATTGTGGGGGAGAAGGGTGGAAGGAACGTTTACTTCTAAGAAAAATAACTACAAACCTGCCTTGAAACTCTTACGACATATTATCTTATGTATGAGAATATTATTTCAACTTTTTAAAACATAACTATAAATTTCTATATTAAAGGTTGTGATATTTCAGCTACATTGGGCATTCTGTTGCTTTCCCCCCCATTTGCTTTTAGAAACAAATGTTTGTGTACTCTTTGAAATTTTTTTTAAAAATTTATTTTTCGATTGTAGTTGACATACAATATTATATTAGTTTCAGGTGTACAACATAGTAATTAGACATTTATATAACTTATGAAGTGACATACGGTATTATATGCTAAGTGAAATAAGTCAGACAGTTTGAAAGTTTTTAATGAGGTGTTTTGTTTTGTTTTATAAATCATTATCTTTGAAGCAATTACAGTAGGATACTGTTTGATATACATATCTAGCAAGATATAAAACTGTGATTTTTTTGGTCTTAAAAATAAGAACTAGCTTACTGTTAGTGAATTTGTAGTCCACCCTCAAGTTATACAAACATTTTGTGTCTTCTAAATTAATTTTATTTTCAATTCCCAGTGACAGTTGTGTGCTTGGGAAAAAATGGTGACTGATAACATTTATTCTTTTTGGAAACAAAAACTAAATTTTATACCTTATTATGATTTCATTAGCAAGGTAATTGGGAAATACATTTCCCCTAGTTTATGCATCTTATTTACACAATCTATGACAGGTTGTTGTTCTTGATTTGTATTTTTTATTCATTAAAAGCAATATTATCTGAAAATGTCAGGGAATATTGAAGCTCTTAGAATTATAGTTAAAACGGAAAGCTTTTTTAAATACCTTTCTCATAGTTTTCTATTCAGAAGAAAATTTACTTCTTATTTTTGCTAATCTATTCTGTCATAGTCTATACTTTTAGGAAATTATAAACATAAACAACCTATTAAATTTCTCCTTAACTATAGCAACACAGGAAAGTAACCTTCTTTGACATTATTGATAATAAGATATGAAATAACATTTTCTCATTCTAGAATAATTTTAAATATTGTCAACATTTAATGTATTTAGGTACAGAACATTAGTTGGTAAACTATTTAAAGTTTCTTTTAGTCATAACATTTCAGATTTTAAACTGGGCTGTAGCATATCTTTATTGGTCATCATTGGCACTTGGTCAGTTAATAGCCTTATTAAGTTTTTATTATATAACCAGTGTTTTTCAACAATTTGTCCTGCGCAACTCCCCCCACTCTCCCTCCAGCTATCTTATTGAAGAAAACTGTTACCAGCATGTTAGCTTATACCTAGGAAAATTTTTTTTCTAAGGAAAGCAAGAAGAAAGGCCTTATTATAATGTCTCTTGAAAACTGAATAAGGTTTTATTTAGTGTGTTATTTTAATTTATACATAGTATTTTCAAATTAATCTTCTACAATATTAATTATATTATAGCTTTGAACCCACTAAAGTGAATGATACAGTATCTTTCAACATAGAGAAATTCAGAACAAACCTTTTCACATCCATAAACTTTTGTGTTCATGCTGAGTATTTTAGCAGCTAAACTCTAAGTCAAGTAATGAACTGCTTTAGAACCAACCACTAATATGGGATTACGAAATGTGGACTACAGTGGCCTTGTGAATTTCTCTCAATGTGAACTCTTTTATTATTAAAACTGTGGACAATTGCATGGTGAAGGAACAGCAGTCCTTTGTGAGTTCGTAACTATAACGTTTTGGAAAATGTTTTTAATTGCTGATATGAGTATCATTATAGGAAAGCATAACACTACCTCTGTCATATAACTTAACCTATTTAAATGGTCTTTTTAAATGTAATGAGAATATTTAAGAATGAAATTTACAGATTTAATCTCTTGATCATAACTATAATTACCAAAGGATAAAATTAGACATCCTGGCTGTCAGTTTTTCATGAATTCCTTAAAAAAAATGATATTCTCAACTGAGAATCTGCCTTTAGTTTTTCTAGCTCTCTCAACTACTCTGAAATACATTGTAAAAAATTGACTTTTAAAAAGTTTTTAAAGAAGCAATGTTAAAAAAATGAACTGAATCATATTAAACTATTTTAACTATACACCATATTTGTCAAATTCCAGTTTCTGAAAATTTAGTAGCTTCATGTGAGTCTAATGAGTTGTAAACAAAATCTGTTTTTCTTTGCAATAACAAATAGAACTTCGTTTCAGCTCTGCTGCTGAAGGCTTGGGATCTATGTTTTTATAGCTGCAGTGTTTCTTCTCATCATATCATGTGCCTACTATCTGATTTATTTTTTAAATCTAACCTTAGCTTATGTGCATTATACATGCATACCTAATTTACTGTCTTTGTCAAGAATGTTTGAAACTTTTATATAAATAGACTTCAAATTATGTATAAGTTTCTGTCTATATAGAGCATTAGTAACAGTATGTGTATCATTTTACCTTAGTGTAAATATGCATATTAAATAAGAGCAGGATATTTTAAATTGTCAATATGATAAATGTGCATCTTTAAAAGAAAAAAATTACCATTTAGAAACCTTTGTTATACTTAATCTAAGCAAAACATATCCGGTAAGCCATAGAAAGAAAAGATTTTTTAATGGTTTTTTGCTTTCACTAAAATAATTTTGTGATGTTATAGTTCACATTGCAGTTCATACTATAGTTCCTTTTAGTGATTATGGTTGTTAAAGTATTATTTAGAGCCAGAATTTTCAAATGGATCGATAGGAATAGGGAAATGTCTCATCACAGTATGGAGACTGAGTCATCTGTTTGGGCATATGGAATCTTTGGCTGCTGGACGGCATAGTCTTTATAACGCCCAGTGTCCAGGCACGGGCACAACTGTTCTGTGGGCGGAAGCAGGGAGGGACCTCTGTGTTCAGTTCACTAGAACATGGTAGGAGAAAAAAGCAGGGAGGGACTTTAACATTTTCGTTACAGGCTGTCCTCTACTACATCGCCTTTCATGTACAGACAAGAAATACAACTTCATTTAATTTTGCATTTATTTTACAGATGATATTTCTAAGCTTTTTATCTTTGGTGTTACAAGCTATCTGAAAAATACCCATGAGAAAATATAGGTTTATTTCTATTTATATACTTGGATACGTACCTTCTCATAAAGATAGATGACTGTCTTCAAAACAGGATGACACTTATTTCTTCGTGTTGAGTCAAAACGTGCTTGTAACTAATTAGAATTAAAAATTGTTTAAGTATCAGGTCATATATTATATCCTAATGTTATGTTGTAGCCCTTTGCTATTAATTACATTATTATTACTATATAAAGAGTCCCTGCTTCTTTAATAATGTTTTCGCACTCTATGTAGTTAATCTTTAATGTTGGGAGGACAGGGAAGAGATTAAATTAGCCTTGTAACCTCTTTCTCTTCTAGGCTGATGATGGAAAATAAAAGCTCATAGCTACAAAATGTAACACTTAGAATTAATATTTAATTAGATTAGCAAATTGTACACTGTGGCTGAAAGCTTCCAAAGAGTTGTTAGTGCCACAATTGACCTACAGGTTTAGTAATAACTCACTTCTAGAAGCAAGTGCCAGTTCAGCATAGTAGAGCCACTGTAAGAAAGTCCTGAGAGATTAAAATCAGCAAACCAAATGGCAGGCAGGGATTCCTGGGATGGAGCCTTCTGGAAAGCTGGGAGCTGGAATAGCTTTTAAGCCAGGATTCAGATGAGAACAGTGGGTGAAAAAGCTGATCCCTCCTGTTCTGGGAGCTTCTGGTTGTAGTCCAAAATCTTAGAACAGATTTTTACTAAATGTTTTTGCTGAAGCTATTAACTTACATTGAAAATCAAATATTGAATAATTTTTCTGTGAAATTTAACAAATGTTTGTGTAAACATCAGTTCTTAATTTCTTACATATTAGTACATAATATCTGTAAACTCAGATCATTAGATTATCAGATAAGTTTGGCGCTGTACATCTATGCTCTTTTGCTGTGACATGCTGTTTCCTTGTTCCCTGTATAGTTGATTTATATGGTTCATTTCTATATTATTTCATTACGGGGCATTATGCAGAGCTAGAGAAAGAGATTCTCAAGTCTTTAGCCCAAGATTGTTTTTTCCTTCAAGAATGTATATATATTGAAAAATATAATTTGGTCTTTAATTTTAAAGACCTTATGTTATAAAAGCAACGCTACATTTGCTTATTTTTATGATGCAATTAAATTACAAGATAAATAATTGGATCTCCTGGTGAAACACTGGATCCTTATATTTCTGACGACTTAATCTGGTGAAAAATAAAGTACCATGAGTTTGAAAACATGCAAGCACAGAGCAGCCAACTGAAGGAATACGTTACATAATTTATTGGTTATATCTTAAATAATTAAAGGAAAGCTCGTCATTAGTTAAAAATTCAAGCAGGTGAGAGCCTTGCCAGCAGAGGGAGTAGTCCTGTCTTCCGTCAGGTTCCCATCATTTTCCCACCTGCCTCAGCTTTTTCCCAGCCAGTTTCCCATCTGGACCTGGCTCTGTCAGCCTGTTCCTGATGACAGGCTATAATTTTATACACAATATGGGATTATTCTAAGCTGATTTTAAACTTTACTATCTTTAACCTACCACTGCATCACGAACATCAGCTGGATGCTCTGTTTGATATTTGGATATCTGCAATTGTTTTTCCGGGCAGGGTATGTGTGAGCTTTTGGACATCTGTGAATGGTATTTTAAAGATTTCAAGAGTAAAGTAGAAAGCAACAAATTTCTGATTTAGGAAGTTACACCATAAAACATTTTAAGCCAAAAAAACAGACAAATTTCTATATGAATAATTTCTATAATATGAAACTAGAATATGTATAGTTTATGAAAATGCCTAAAATTAACTTAAAATATCATACTTTGTTTAGCCTATTTATTGCAGTATTTTGTTCATCCCATTTTATAAGCATTTTAAGAATGTAAGATTGTACAAATGTTTTATAAAATAAAACTTACAAAGAAAACTGATATAAATAAATGTTCTGCAAAGCATATGGTGTTTGAGACCAGTGTAAATGTAAATAATGTTTCTGAAAGTGTTCTTTTAAAAATGCTTGTTTTAAAGAGCCAACATTTTCATACCAAATTTACAATACCAAGTATTTGATCAGATAAGAGACACAAAACGATGTGGCTCCATTGCTTAATCCTAGCAAAATTTGGCAACTTACTCAGCAATTTCTTTTGCCCTTGAGTTTAAGTATATTTACCATTAGTTCCTTTGTAGATATGTTCTAAGCATTAGAAAATGGAATCAGAATGTGTTTGTTTTATGATTTCCCTACGTGAATGTCAGCTTACCAAAGTTTCTCTATATTTTAAAACTAACTGTGTATGACTTTGAATAAAGCTCAGTGTTAAATGTGGAAAGATTTAATTTAATACCTTCCTTAAGGTATTAATATTATTATTAATATTACAAATATGTACTAGTATAATTTTATTTGATGCAAGTATATTCTTCCTTAAACTCAAAGTATTTGAACAGCTTTATTTTTCCCACTATTAAATTTTTTAAATAAAATAAAAATCTAATTCACAGAAATAAGTGATAACTCTGAGCAAGAAAAGGGAAAGGTTTATAAAAAATTACAAACAGTAAAAATAATTTTGTTATGTCATAGTCTCTATTTCTATAGGATGAAGGACTTAGTAAGTATGGGAAAACTAATACATCATTTAAAAATCTCTAGATTTATCCTTTTATCCAAGTTAATTTTTAAATTACATGACAAAGCATACACTTTAGTCTGATTGTGTTCCTGTGCATATTATTTTTCAGAAAATGTTATAATTTGAGTTGTTGAGTACACACACACACACACACACACACACACACACACATCATGGAATGTAATAGGGTCAAACATTAAGCAACTTAAATATTTCTTTAACTTTTCAATGTTAACTTACTCATGCTTTTGTGCTATGTATCCCAAATTGGATGTGTGTGCCATACTCAGTGGGGACTTTGCCCTTCATACTGTATGTTTGCTGTCTTTCCTAGTTGAGTAATCCAAGAACTTAACTCTTATTTAAGGCATTGCATGAATGCTTTACGTTATTTGGTTTATTCCTTTCAAGCTTCTTGATAATTAAGTGATTGGTTAATTAATTTTTAATTCTCTTGTTAATTTTTTCCCAGGAAGTATATTTGTTTTGTTATGTACTAAATCTTTTATATTGTTGAGATAATTAGGTCCAAGAAAGTTTAAGGTATGGGGTATTCTGATTGTTACTTGGCTGCTCTAAATAGGTATCTGAACTATTTCTATTAAAAAATAGAGGGAGCTTTATATGGCAGTAGTTGAATTTTTATCTCTTAACAAAGTTCATGGTGTTGGCTTAATGAGTTTTTAATTGAAAGGGAACATTAAATTAATCTTCCTTTATTTAAAATCCATTTAGTGAATTTGATGTGTCCTAGTAAAAAGTGGTTACCATTCTATAAAAGCAAACAGGAGGCATTCTATGAAACCAAAACAGGAACAATCAAAACAAAATCTCAAGTTTTTGTGAAATTGGACTTGAAAGTAGACAACTGGACAATCTGATTTGCCTTTTTATTTGTAATAGCATTGACATAATTTAAACTTAAATAATTAAGAAATTACACTGCAACAGAACATTTTAAGAGCCTTTTATGTAACTTAATACAATGCTATTTGAGTCTGCCAGCAAACTCTTAAAACTCCTGGACACTGGCTCTCTTCTCTCCTGGCTTCCCTCCTAGTCATGTCTTGGCTACTATCCAGAGCTGACAACTTTCACCTAGGAGCGAAGAGAGATTTGTCTAATATCAGAAGGATTTTTGAGCCATCCTAGACTTTCACATCCAGATGGGCAAGGAGGAGAGATGGCAGTGTCATTGTACATGCCTGGGTGATGTCATTATGCCATGCATTCAGTATAATCATTAATTTACTCATACTGGTGAATCCAGAAATGTCCTTATTCAAATGTTCCTTATTGGGAATTGTAAAGTAACAAGTTCAACATTTTAAAAAGTTACATTCAGATGTATGCCTGAGTAACTGATGAACATATCTTTGCTTCTCCATTTTCAACTACATATACTGTAAGCTAAGAGGTGTGTGTTGGCTAATCACATAAAAACTCTTAGAATCTGTTAGGATGAGAATGTGAAAGTGCTAGTGTTGAGGCCTCTGCTCAGATCCTTATGCTAAAGCTTTCTGAGCATTGCGGGTTATATTATGACAATTTATTGTCCACAGTGTACTAGTATTCCTCCTAAAGTGCATTGTAATTGATATTTTAAGGACTTTTTTTTTTACAATCATTAATTTTATATTCCTTCAAGTAAATTCACCTACCTTTTATCTAAAAAAACCATTTGGTATTAATATTATAATTTGAAAGACCTTTTGACAACAGTGGTTTTAAGGTATGATTACATCAGTAGACCATACTCTTTATGAATCATGGAGGTACAGAAGTAATCTGTAACACAATTTTAACTTTTTAAAAAAATATGTACATTTACATACCCAAATATTTTTCATGCTTTTACAGATAATTGGAAGATTATATATCTTTAATTACAATAAAGTTGGGCTCTTTGATGTTATGTAATTTCCAATGTTTTTGATTCTATAGACATTTTTCAGATATCTTTACAAATTTCACAATTAATCTAGTTTGCCACATCACATAAACTACTGTGCAGAAAGAAGTAAGGTCATTGTTAAATATAAATTATTTTCTGTTAATGGTATGATTAAAAGCTTATTCTTGTGCAAATACTTCATTAAAGCTTTAAAATAGAATTTAGTTGGTAAGTTAATGACTATAATATAAACTTATGGAACTTAAAATATATAACAAATGAAATATATGTTATGAAATTTTGAGATTTGAAATCTAGGTTATACACATCTTTTACATTTGGAATTCTTTAGTTTTCCTCTGCAAAATGGAAATTAATTTTTTGTGTCCTACAAACTACCTTAAAAAGACCTATAAAGTTGATAAATATTACAGTGTTAAATTGGTTACTAATACATTTTAAGGTTAAATTAAGGAAGAAAACCCTCTTTGAAATAAACAAATGTCAGGTTGACCATGTAAATACACAGGATGCTACTAGAATGGAAGACTAATCCCATCCTTAAGTCTCATAGTTTCTATTATTCATATAATTGAGAAAGCCCGAGATTTTATATCAATGAAATCCTAAATATTTGAGTTCTAACAAAAACTGGCTTTTATCATTTTAGATTCAGATATTTAGATACAAAGGCTTAGTCTTCTATTTATAAATAAAAGGAAATCTGACCTTGGGCATAGCCTGTAAAACTACACGCTCCCCCCACTCCCCCGTAGCCCTCCAATAGCCTTTTTAAGTGCTTGTTCATCAGAGGGTCCATGAGAAGAACACTTGTCCCAGTGGAGTTTATCCTAAAATGAAATAATAAGAGCCTTCTGGTTGTTATCTAAGATTCTTCTTAATGGGAGAACCACATGGTTATTCTTCATCTCTCACTCATTCTCACCCTCCACAACCAACCCAGCCACACCCCACCCCCACCCCAACATTGTTCAGTACTCAGCACAATGAATCATTTTCAAGTTGACTCATTGTGAGCTGTCTCCCAGCTGTTGGAATGTCTGGCAGACATTTCTGTTTGGGTGAAGAATAACTGGCTGAAACCCAACCTGGATGAGTTTGATATAATGGTCTTTGGCTAAAGAAATTTTGAGAGGAGCATATTCTGAAATCCCTGTTATTCCTGGAGTAAGACCGTCCCCTGTGACACAGAACTGAAAGTAAGGAATCAATCTGATTATTTTCTCACCATTGAGTGAAAAATTGCCTTAGAAAAAACGGGCATTTCCAAATTTTGTTTTTTTCTATACTTGGTGCTCACATGATTGAAAGTATTAAAGGCAATGAAGAATAACTATTTTTACTTCTTCCTTTTAAGGGCACTAATTCAAAGGCTGAAATATCCTTTGTATAGCACACATTTCTACCTATGGGGGAGTTTCAAGTACAACCCTTGGTGTGAGTTAAACAGTCATCCTATATAATCCTATATAATAAAAGGGTAATATGCAAATAGACCAAATAGCAGAACAACCGAACAACCAATCAAAGTGTAATATGCTAATGATATGCTAAGGTTGCTCGACTGCTCGCTATGACGTGCACTGACCACCAGGGGGCAGATGCTCTGACCGGTAGGTTAGCTTGCTGCTGCGGTCTGGCCAGTTGGGACTGAGTGAGATGGGCCGGACATGCCCTGGAGCCCTCCCACAGTCCCTCCCCGGTCAAATCATGCACCAGTGGGGTCCCTCAGCCTGGCCTGCACCCTCTCGCAATATGGGACCCCTTGGGGGATGTTGGAGAGCCGGTTTCAGCCCAATCCTGCAGGCCACTCCCTTGGGAGGGCGCCAGAGGCAGGGTTCATGGCTGGTGAGCACTGCTGTGGTAGTGCGAGCCTCTCCCGATCGGGGACTGTTAGGGCACGAGCCTGCGGCAGGCACAGTGGGGCTTGGATGAACAGGAATGGCAGGTAGGAGCTGTAGGTGGCATTAGACTGTGGGTTTTGGGCCAATCCCTGCAGGCCACACAGAGGGACCCCACCCGTGCACGAATTCGTGCACTGGGCCTCTAGTTTCAACATAATGTTTAGTGACAGGGGCTACTATGTACTTCATGCTGAGTCTGGTAACATCAACCAGCCCTCTTTTATTTTTCTTTCTTATACCATCTTCATAAGAGGACTTCAGAAGCAGAGGAATACCAATAGACTTAGTAGTCAATCACTTTCAGAAAGTGAACATCTTTGCCAAAACCGATTTGGCTCCATGGATAGAGCGTCAGCCTGCGGACTGAAGGGTCCCACGTTCGATTCCGGTCAAGGGCATGTACCTTGGTTGCGGGCACATCCCCAGTGGGAGGTGTGCGGGAGGCAGCTGATCGATGTTTCTCTCTCATCGATGTTTCTAGCTTTCTATCCCTCTCCCTTCCTCTCTGTAAAATATCAATAAAATATATTTAAAAAAAAAAAAGAAAGTGAACATCTTTGGCTATATTTGGACTTTTCTCTAATAGGGGACATGGCCTCTGACTAATAAATGTTCTTGACTGTTTTACATTTCTCATCCTTTTTATAAAGATTAGTTTTAAACTGGTGGGCATTACCAGTGTGTAAAGTGGAAGTTTCCAAATGATAAAATTTTACGAACAGTACTTTTTTTTAACTTATCGAGCTCTTCATAACAAATATTTTTCTGGGATGTTATAGCTTATATACAAGTTTTCTGACCTACCAGCCTGTCAGATTAAAAGAAATGAGGGCTTTCTATCAAATAAAATTATTCAAGAAAACTTATAAGCTATTTAATGATTATACTGTAAAGCCATGAAATTCTGGGTATTTTAGAACTTTTGCTACTTTAAAATGTGACTTTTTAAGGATGTATTGTTTAATAATACTTTTGGTTCATATCAAAGTGAGTTGGAAAAGGAAGGGTAGGCTTCTAGTCTAGTGATAGTTGCCTACCATCTTTTCTTTGTCTTTATTGCTATACCAGAGCCAAATAGCAGCATCTGGAAAGAGAAAATAGAAAACTCCAGAGCTAGCCACGCTGCAGCATTTTAGCTGGATCTTTCCCTGTTTCTAATATGAGAGATGACCTCAGCTGGTTCAGGGCTGGGACCTGGTCCCATTTGACAGATGACGGTGGGGTCTTTACTTATACATTTACTATACTGTCTACTGCTCTCGAATCCTGATGTCCATCACATTTTACAATGGCCAATGGCTAATGTAATTTGAAAAATAATAGTATATGAGTATAAAGGTATCCTTGCCCCTTAAGATAAGAGAAAAATAATTTATATTTTCTACCAAAACTAAAGTATGTCCTTCCTCAGTTCTTGGATTTAAAATAGAATATTTACATGTATTCATGGAATTTTCAATTAAGGACATATTTTCATCCAGTTTTTGTTATTAGTCTGTCTCCTCTACAATTTGTCATTGAGATGGCTTGATGGTATTGTATACAGGTCATATTTTTAAACATAACATGAGAGTTTTGTTTGCTTGTTTTTCAGAATAAAGCAATTATTGCTCGTATTACAAACTTGTCAGATACAGTCATCCATCTGGAGTCCTTTTTTGGTTCTAACAGAGAAACCAACCCATTATATAAGGATTATCATGGTAAGCAGCACCTTCATGATGAGAATAGCATGTCCTGGTTCCTTCTAAGGTACCTGGAAGCATCTTGTCCATTCGTAATACCTACTGTCCAGTGGCATGGATTCTATTTTGTAATACATCTGTTAAATGTTTTCTACTCGTGGCCAGTCTTCCTTGGCAGCTTGTCACCAAAGGACATTAAGACTACAGACAATGGTAACTGTTTGAAAGGAGTCACCCAAGTGCTAAGGCATGGCGCAGCCAAGTGTGCATTGTTGTCCCGATGGCTTGAACTTGCCATGAAATCAGTCATACTTATTAGCCATGTTTGAAATAAGTATATTAATTGTAATAATAGCAGCTTTGTATAAGGGTTTATACTTTACAGAGCTTAGCTGTATAATAAATAAATAATAAAATTTGCACTGCATTATGTTTTAAAAATCCTAGTTAGTCACATTTCCAGAAAGTAGGCATCTTTGAGTATATTTGGACTTTGCTCTACTCATTTTGTTGTTAGTTTGAGTTATGAACAAATTTTAAAATATCATTATCCTAGTATATACACAGGTCAATTAATTAGTCTTTTTAACTTATGTGTTTTTAAGCTTTTTTTTAAAATATATTTTATTGATATTTTACAGAGAGGAAGGGAGAGGGATAGAGAGTTAGAAACATCGATGAGAGAGAAACATCGATCAGCTGCCTCCTGCACACCTCCCACTGGGGATGTGCCCGCAACTAAGGTACGTGCCCTTGACCGGAATCGAACCCGGGACCCTTCAGTCCGCAGGCCGACGCTCTATCCACTGAGCCAAACCGGTTTCGGCTGTTTTTAAGCTTTTAGTAATATCTTAGTCATTTGGTTGATTTGGGGATTTTTGTTAAAGGTTCTTACATAGAACTTTAGCAATAGGAAAGGTTTAGTAATTATGCATATCTTAGCTCTAAACTGAATATGGAGTGTGATGAATAATAGATTTTTACCTATTTACTTATTCTGAATAAATGTTAATTATTGCTGTTACTGTTGTGGAACTACTATACTTACATGGAAACCTCTAGTCTGATGCCTGAATAGCTTATTTGAAGTCTGCTACAAGATTGTGCAAGGTTGATTGCAGACTATGGCAAGCCCAGTCTACAAATAAAAGGTTACATGATTGCCACTGCTTTGAAGAGTCAACATACAACCTTTAAAAAATAAAATAACACCATCAGGTGTGTGTGTTTTTTAAAGCCTATAAAATGTGAGCTGTGAACAAAAACTACATAAAATAATTTGCCTCAGGATCATTTAATTGCTTAAGTATGTGTCTGATATATGCCCAGACCCTATGTAGAATTCATGTAATATAGTATTGTCATTATGATAGGAAGAGAGCTATTAAGATTAAACTCTTTTTTATTGAGCTATAATTGATATGTAACATTTTATTAGCTTTAGATATACAACATAATGATTTTATATATGTATATATTGAGAAATAATTACCATAATAAGTTTAGTTAACATTCATCACCACACATAATTCCAATTTTTTTTTTTTTGTGATGAGAACTTTTAAGTAAATCTACTCTCTTAGCAACTTTCAAATATACAATTCAGTATTGTCAACTATAGTGACCATGTGGTACATCACATCCCCAGTTATTACTTATTGTATAATTGGACATACTATTTCTTTAACTTATCATATTTCTATTTTCTTTTAAAACAACCCAAATTGAAGAGTAAACTTGGTAAAATTATATTTTATATTCTAAAAAAACTTAATTTGATTAAAACATTTCAGGGGTTGAAAGACTATGACTTTTTGTGCTGAAATTTCTGAACTGGTAAATGATTCCTCACAAATTAATGAGTAATTCTGATGACCAGTGAAGTTTCTATTAATAAGGGCCTGAGGAATCATTCCTTCATTCTGTAAGGCTTCCTGATTTAATAGTTAGCTAAACAAGCACATGCAAGTTTAAAATGAAAAATGTGCAAATCAAAGTATGGTGTGCCTATTTCTAATATATTTTACTCAATAGCTCTGCATGAGATATTTTTAATTTGTATCTAAACTGTATTTTTAATATCTTTTAAAGTAACAAAATATAAATTGGATATTTTAGTGAATTATATTTGAAAGGGACATTTCTAAAGTTAAGCACCTAGAGATATATCATTAAAACTAATACATACATTACTAAGCCTTCAAACACACACAAAACTCTATACTAGAGAAGCAGTTCTATAAATAAGATTTATCTACTTCATTCAAATCTGGACTTGCCTTCTTGCCCCATGTTTAGGGATCAGTGTCTTTGGGATAGTGATTTCTAAATATGGGCTGAGTCAGGCAGAGAGACACACTGAAGAATCTTCCACATCTTCATCTGTGGCAAACAACCCCTAGTTTAGTCAGGAACTGTATTAAGCTGCACAGAAGCCATCCAGTGCCCTTGTCAGAAAAAATTAGCAAGTGTTTCTACTGACAAGAGGCCAAAGCTCACGGTTTACCTAGCTCCTAGCACTGTTACAAAGCTCATAGCAGCTCCAGGAAGGTCTAGCATGCCCCAGAAATGAGTGTCTTGGGATGGCTTAGGGGTTAATGTTTGATCCTAGACTGTGCTCTAAAATGTCGTTTTCTTCAATGGTTTGTTCCAGTCATTAATAAGGTACAAAATGGAATACATTTCATGAGTGTTTACCTGGTTATGGGTAACCCATAAGCCTTGTTTTGCTGGCTGCTTACTGGTGCATTTAATAAAATAGAGATCACCCAGTGGTGCCGTGGGCAGCATGCAAGGTGATAGCCATATTTGCTTACTGTAAATACAAGAGAAAATCACACACAAACCGGCTGTAGTTTTGACAAGTAGTAAGATCCCTCTTTGCATCTGTACTTCTGTACCAAAGTACAATTAGTTTTCCTCGCACAAGGATTTCTGTTTATCTTATTCTGCTTGATTACTTGAATATAATCACACCATTTGCTTCATTGCTCCTGGTAGTAAGCTCCAGTTTTAAAAGGGAAGGATGCTTGTGTATAAATTTACAGGATTCTGCTGTAACACTCTCATTTATGCATCCAATGACTGCGTTTTAATTTTTTTCCTTTCCACAAGGTTTGATTCACATACGTCAGATTCCTCGGCTTAATAACTTGATGTGTGATGTGTCAGATGTCAAAGACTTAGCTTTTAAGTTGAAAAGAAAGCTATTCATCATTGAGGTAAGAGAATTTTTATATTTCAGTTTACAGTTTTGAGGTAAGTATATATATTATTTCAATGAAATTCTTAGATGGTTCATGCTAAATATTTTTTCTATGCTAACTATTTTTAAATTCTTTTGATGCAATAAAATAATTTTAGACTATTTTATTTTTTATTTTATTTTAATGGCATATTATTAGAGTATATAGGAAAATGATTTTATTTTAAATATCCATTTAAAGTAAGCTCCAAATTTACATGAATATGACATGCATATTTTCAAGGCTTTCAAAGGCATATTTAATTAAATGTTAATGAGCTGTGCTTATTTGTATGTGGAATGTGAGTGCTAGCCACAATTGTACCTGGCTAGGAAAAGAGGATCCTATCTACCTTCTAAAAGCTGGTTTTTTATCAGTAGTGGAGTCACCTTTCTGCTTTCCGTGCTGAATAAAACAAAGTACTCGCTCTAATTTACACCACTATCTTTGAGTAAATTTTCCACAAAACTGAAACTTTTTGTGTGACCTCTCTGCCAGTAATAGTGACAGAAAGTGGTAGTACAAAAGATTTATTTCAACTTAATCTTGCTAAAGAGCAAATGAACGTAGCACTATTAAGCAATTAGGGTTGATGTATTTATTAACGAAATAAATGCTCAGAGAGAGATGGCTTTTGGGTGATGTGATAGTTATCAGTATAGTCGGTGCCATTTTTTTAACAAAGACATAAAACAGCCAAGCAGCCTTGACAAACCATTTTGTTTAATCTCTTTTCAAATGAAAAGCTCTTAAGCAGGCCACTTGTCTTAACTGCTTGAAACCATAAAAAGAGAGAATTGCCACCAATAAATTAGCATATTTTTAACTTCATCACCAAATGATGGTCAATGTGGCTTGGCACTGCTTTGGTGTTTGGGACTTCACCCTGAAGTGACCACTTTGGCCCTTTTTTGACCCTCTGCCCTCTTTAGCTGGCCACTTGATAAGGTAACTTAATGGTTCTCTCTCTTTTTCTCTTTCCCCTCACATTTGCAAGTAGCACTAACCTATAAATCATTGTAAGGGCCCTATCCAGTGACAAATTAATGTGCCCTCCTCCTAATTAATGGTCATCAATGTCCTTAATTATCTAATCCTATTGAGAGCAGTTAATAGTTAATCAGGCAGCCCGTTCTTCAAGCAGGTCATCTCTGCAGGAGTGTTAGAAGTTTCTCATCTGGGGATGCTCCTTCAAAAGCCACTTAAAGCCAAAAGAACTGGAGTGCAGAAATGCTGATTCTTGAGCTAATTTGCTTTAGTTCTCCAAGAAAACCATTGAAAGGGAATCCAACACTGTAATTGTTCAAGCATTGTTTTAGTTGTTCTGACAGAATATTGAGAAATTTACCATAATATATAGTTATAAATATAAATGTGAAGTTGTAGTTGTTGATGTCACAAAGAGAGCATGCCTTATCATTTTCTTTTAGATGAATTTATATTTTTAATGAAAGACATGTGTGTGTGTTTTTCCCGTGTGACACCTTTCTCTTCAGATGAGTATTCTGACAACCAGGTCTAAGGTATCATGTCTATCACCATAAAAATTAAGCAAGAAGATTCCTTGATGATAAAAATATTACACCTAGAGAAAAAGTAGCACAGTAGTTGAGTCATGTTTATTCATTCTCTCTGTCTCCCCCCCTCCCCCCCTCTCCTCCTCTCTCTCTCTCCCCTTCTCTCTCTCTCTCCCCCTCTCTCTCTCATCCCCCCCCTCTTTCTCTTTCACACGCACACACACTATATTATTTGGGGGGTTAGAGGGTAGACATAAAGTACTTATATAATGTCAAGTGAGACCTTTCCTCTAAATAACTTTAGGTTCTAATAGTGACTACATGTTACCATTGAAGCTAATGAAAAGTCATTTATTAACCACATGGGTTTCTTTCTGTTCCATTTCCTTTTTTCTCTTCTTACTAGTATAAAACTAAAAGAACCATTATAATTGGTGACCCTGTAGTTTAGAAGCAATATATGAAAACAAAACTACATTGGGGTTTTTTTTAAATTAATATTTAATACAGTCAATCAAATCCTTCATATTTTTTGCTTATAACCTAATTAATAAGTGTTTGTGTGTGTGTTTAAGTTTATATATGAATAAGTATATATATAAATGTACATATATACTTATGTACATAAACTTATTCTACATAAGTTACTTATGCCATGAAATTCAATTTGGTGGTTAGAAAAATATAAAGAATTAAACAAACCTAATAAAAGTACAAATAGTTATAGTTATAATTGTATAAAATCATGTGATTGGTGTAAAATTAAATGCTTAAATATAGCATTGTACATTATAAAATGCATACCCAATTAGATAGCAATTCCTTGGTGATATATTCTAAACACTGTTGAAACAAGAGGACTTTTTTTATTGGGGGAAAAAAATACCTACCAAGTGGCAATGTTTTAATACGTACAACAAATAAAAGGTTTTTTTAAGAAATTGCCCTGGTATTTTAAAAAATAAAATGTATACTTTACTAGTCTATAAAATCTGAGATAATAATATTCCAGGCATTGAATCTGCATCTTACTCTTAGAAGGGAAAGGTAGTTTAGCAGGTTAAGCAGATATAACGTTTTTTATTCCATACAGGTAAATTTGTTACATGTTGGAATTTACTGATAATCACAAGGTCTAAAAAGACAGCATGGCCAGAAGTAAGGGTGCAAAGAAACAGGCAGACACTCTCATCTGTATTTTTAGGGTACTTTTTCTTTGATTTATTACATCATTGCCCTTTTATGTATTAAAAAACTGAATATTTTTTTTTTTACTAATGCCATTAAGGGCCTTTAACAAGTAGAGCAACTTTAACTAGTAGTCTGCAGTTTCTTTGAATGATTTGGAGAAAGCAACAGAATATTTCTTTCTTCTTGGAATGTGTATTGGTATTGTCCAGATTCAGGTGAAAGCACTTATCTGATCATAGTAAATTTTTACTAATACCTAATATTCATCAACTATGAATCCCTATAAATTAATCCCTCTTTAAAAAAAATTTGTAGCAGAATCCTATATAGTAAAGACACTGAAATCCTGGCATACATTCTGGATAAGCAAAAGAGAAAGTTTAAAGTTGGCTCAATAAAAGAAGTTAAAAGAAGCAGTGTCCAATTTTCCAAAAATTGATAATTCTTATAAACTGTACATGGTAACTCTCTAACATATTTGATTATCCACAGTATACTACTTAATCCTTTGTCTTACCACATAACCTCCATTCAATCATGGCAACCATTTATTATGCCTTTATTGTGTAACAGGTACTATACTGACTTATTTATATTTTCTATATAGTGATTAAATATTTTATAAAGATAATTATAACTAAGATATAATACTAAATATACAGAAGCTATCTTTTTTTCATTTTATAACTGTCCTAAAATTAGAGAAACAAAAATTACACAAATTGAAAAATACAAGTATAAGTAGTTATTTCAGCTTGGAAGCTGTGTGCCCAAGTTATGCATCTTACGGAACTTTACAGGGAATGAGGAGGCAGTGTTTATAGCTCACTTGGCCAGTGGAGTTTATATAATACCTAAAGCTGTATTATTTAAAATATTTTTAAAACTCTATAATTTATATTACATGCATTTCAGCAAATATTTTATACCTACTAGTACTAAGTATATGACTCTGATCTTAATTTTGGTAGTAGATATAAAATAGGTATTATATAAACTCCACTGGCCAAGTGAGCTATGAGCACTGCCTCCTCATTCTCTGCAAAGTTCTGTAAGATGCATAACTTGGGCACACAGCTTCCAAGCTGAAATAACTACTTATACCTGTATTTTTCAATTTGTGTAATTTTTGTTTCTCTAATTTTGGGGTTATCATTAACCAGTTTTTTTCTTTATATTAGTCATTATGATATTATAATAAGTAAAATTTCATAAAATTTGAAATGCGGTGGTATTAATTTGATGACATGACAGGAGCAGCATTTTACTTGGATTTAGTAGTGTTTTACTATTTTGATGTATTGTTCAGGTTGAACATATCTTAATATATTCTAGTAACTGATTTTCTAATATAAGTGATAATAATGTATTATCACATTGGTTACAACCTCTATCAAGGTTTGGATAGTGCGACAGTTTTCCAGATCTAAGATTCAGTGTTTTTAAGTTCAAGTCAGAAAGTATGGTTACTGAGTTAAGCTGAAATATACCAAAGATATATACTGTTCTCTGCAAATTTTCAATATAAGGATAAATAATACTTATGTAAGCTTAAATTGGTCCAAAAACAGTAATTATCATAAATATTGTATCTATGTGGGTCTTATATACTAAATGAATATTGATAATTTAGTAAATCAAGTTTACTTAAGGTTATCTTATCATACTGTACCCATAATTCAGAATATAGAACCTCAGTACCTCTTTAATCACAAAAAATTTTTACTCACAGAATAATAGATCAACCAGTATTTATTAAGTATCACTATTTTTTATGCACTTACCTAGTAGATTCACTCTTAAGTATTAAAACCAGAGTAGTATATGCATCAGTATAAATTAGCTTTATAATCATACTACAGTGTACTTGATATAATTCAGTAGAATTATTTAAAATTATTAAATATTGGTAAATCATAAACTCTTGCAAGCTACAAGGGTGTCAGTCACTGTGACAATGTTGGACAATAGAGTGTTGCATGATATCTTTGGTTTTAGGTTTCCTTACTTCCCTACATTTTGTCACAGCCTTTCCAACTTTTAAATGGGAAGTAGAAAGGTGACTATATGTTTACAATATCTAGAGATAGAGTGGAGGGATAGTGAACTTATTTGTCAATTCACAGTTTTGTCACTAAAGTATAATAATAGAAATGCAAATGTCTGGCTCAGGAGCATTATTAAGTTGCAGCATTATGGACTACATAACCCAAAATACCTTTTCTGATAATGATGCCCTCCACAAATATTGGTTGGTATTTCAATTCCCAGATATACTACAGTTAACAAGAGAAAATCGAAGTAGAACATAGATCTCTCTGGATGAAATCATTTGTCAAAAATAGATCCAAATTAATATTATTTAACAATGAAAATGCCATTTTCTAGGTGTTTACATTTAACATATTCATTATATTACCATTCCCATATTTATACTTTAATTCCCAAGTGACATAGACATACAGTAATGTCACATAGGTTTCACAGAATCTCCAGAAGTTGGTTTAATACTATGCTTGATATATTTCACATGTCGTAGCGAGCCTATCAAAATTGCATACCACCTTAAGGGGAACCCAGTTTTGAGACTCGTCTAATCCTATTTTTTCCCACTTTGGAATCTTAATTAGAAGAGATAAGGGAGAAAAAAAAACATCATTTAACTAAATTATTGTCTTGAATCTGTAGCAAAAGGTATAATCCGCAATTGGGCCAATTAGTGAACCCCATAGTTAGCTATGCTGCAGCGAACAATTTGATTAGATCTGACACCATCCTAGTTCCCACTGTTGTTTTGCCAGGTATGATGGTCAGACTTCAAAGAGCTTGAGGCATCAGCAGGGCAAGGTTTGGAGGCCAGCTTAGGTCCGGTTGTTAATCTCTCTGCTAAAACCACAGCGGCTCTCACACAAAACAAGCTTACACGACACAATCATGCGGTATTAAAGTTAGGGTTGAGTCATGCCAATTTGCCTTTGATTTTTTGATGATTGACCAAAGATGGCTACATGACTAGACACATGCTAAAAGTATCCTGATTAGGTAAGTTCCCAAAATATATGAAGTTTTTTTTAACTTCCTATATAAATGTTGTGAAAGCTTATTCCCTTTAATCAAACTTCCAAAGTAATGGTACTGTATCAGGGGAAATGAGTATTTCTTACTAGCAGCCTGAATCCTGAACTTTCCACTTAATACTTCATACAAATGTTTCCTTACATTAATAATTCCTAAAGGAGAATTTAAAAGGAAATTGTTTCTAAGTGGTAAGCTTTTTGAAAGTCTATTAAGCACCTTGAAAGAAATAGAAGGAAAAAAAAATTTTCCCTGAGTCATTTATGTTCACTGGCAATTTTTCTGAAATTTCTTTATAATTATTTTCCACTTAAATGTTGAGTAAAGTGCCCTTCCAGGATGTGATTGCATAAGTGTTCTTTTCTCTGCATTCTGATTTGCTGGAACATTGCGGTAATGGTGACATGTTTCCATTCTGAGGAGAGCCCAAGGCGGCGTTAGTGTTATTCCGAGTGATTGAAGCTGCCATCTTGCTGACTTTCCCTTGGGCAGCATCAGGCCTGTTTGCTTTTGTGTTCATTTCACATGCTTCCTGTGAATTTGGCTGGCAGAGCGTCATTGCTTCATTTAGCAAGAAAAAGAAATTCATGTTTGGCTATTATATCTCTCCAAGTTTCTGTATGGTCACCAACATCGAAGGTATTAAACTTAACTGTTTTATTCTTGACATTTAAGGAAAGCATATATTTGAATAGCAAGGTGGTTACAAAAAGCACAAGTCAAATATTTAGAATCTTTGAAAACAGTCTTCAGTCCATGAGTCTCTCTCTCTCTCACAAAGATCCTCTGGTAGCTGTAGTACAGTAATCTCACCTTTGAAACCAGGATGATAATAGATTCATCACCAACTAATGAATGCAAAGAGAAAAAGAGCTCTCCTTTTAAAATGCTGCAAATGCAAACATTTCTCTGTGCTGCGTGATGTGGCTCCAGGAAAATTACATTGCAGTAGTCCAATAATTTTCTTCAAGCCTTTGTAGAACTACTGTAGTAGAATTCGCCCAGCTTCCATGATACTCCTTGAATCATTTCCTCCCACAGTGAGTTATTTTTCTGTCGAAGGAAGTAAGAAAAAGAGAAAACAAATAATGATAACAAATCTTGGCTGTCTCATTTCATCAGCTAGATGGTAAGAATGTGTATTTTACTAATATATTCTGCAGGATGCCTAGAAGAGTAACAAATACAGTATTGAGTTTAATAAATATGGTATCCATATTTGTGCTATGTGATACCACATATGTTGTTGATATAGGTAGCTTTACAGGTGTTTTGTACCAAAATATCCTCACTTCTTCCTCCATATCTTTGCATAGCTGATGTCCAGAATATTCATCCTTCCCATCCCTTCATGACTTCTTCTCGTTGGATTGTAGGTTAACTATCTCAATCTCTTTCTTAGAAATGTCGTCTCCTACTAACACATCTGAAGTATTCACTCAGTTACCTGATGTCATGTACTTACTCTATTTTAATTCTCAGTATAGCACTTATGTATTATATAGTTGTTTACTAGTTAATTTGTTTATTTTTCCCAACCTCACTCAACCGCATCTGTTGTAACCTTCACAAAAGTAGAGACATAGTCTGTCTTATTTGCAGCTAAATTCTAATAAGCACATATAGTAGGTGTTACATAAATATTTGTTGTTAAAGTACTATTTTTAAAGTAACTCATGTCTACCCTCAAGGTATTTAAAAACATACCTTAGGTATCTCATTTGATTGTGTTGGGTGCTTTCACATACATGACCATATTTCATTCTTATTTGAGCCTCACAGAGACCCTTGCCATAGGCATTACTAAACACATTTTTTTTAAAATTCATCTTTATTGTTGAAAGTATTATAGATGTCCCTCTTCCCCTCCCTATTGACTCTTTCCAGCCCATTCCAGTCACCTCCACAGGCCTTCCCTGCACTACTGTCTGTCCATAGGCAATACATATATGCATATAAGTTAATTCGTTTATTTCTTCCCACCTCCCCCCATTCCCTTTGAAATTACTGCACACATTTTAATGTAAGGAAATATAAGTAATTCTATAACCCTCCCAAAGTCATAGAGCTGTGTTTAGAGCCAGGATGAAATCCACATCTCTGACTCTATGAGCAGAATTACCCTGGAAAGTTAACATGTTCAGGAGCTCTGTTAATTATTATTATTTAAAAATAAAACATTTATTGAGTGTTTGACAGGGGTCTGGGACTAGTGCAAGTGCTTTATAGCCATTACCTCATAGATTTCATAACTACCACGTATCATTATTATCTACATTTTATGAATCAGGAAACAAGATTCAGAGAGACCAAGCAACTTACCTAATCCAAAGTCACAAAGTTAATCGCTGACAGACATGACACTTAAATTCAAGTCTGTCTTATTCCAAAGCCTGTGCTCTTTAACCATTAACTACTCACCATACCCCAAGATGTACTACCATCTCAGTTTCAGTACAAAAGCCAGAAGGCCTCTGCCATGATGCATTCAAACAAACAAACAAAAAACTCCAAAAAAAATGTATCCTAGCAAGCATTTCTACTCTATTTTAATAAAATACATTATAAAATTCAGATTGGCTTACTCATAGTTTCTCCCTTATATAACATTTTGCTACGTATATAGATATGAATATGTTAGGGTGGCAGAATTGCTTTTTCTTTATTTTTTACTTATTTTTGGTATGTGATAGCTATTTTTTAATTTAAAAAATTAATTTTCAGAAAATATAATACTATACCCAGAAATACTATCCACTTTTGTAAGACTTCTGGATTTTTGCTGCATAAGGTAGGGAAAGTATTCTGTACAAACAGACATAGTTCCCTTGTTCCAGTCAACTACTTTGATGTGGTTCAAAAGTATACCAAATTTAATTACTATTATTAAATTGTATATTATTATTATATTATTATTTTATTCATGTAAGTTCTACATTCAGGTACTTTTGCAAATATTAATTAGCTCATAGACAGTTGCTGTGTTTATATTTTATTTCTTGTAGTTTTTAAGTTGTTTTAAAAGTATCTTCTTTAGAGCATCAGACATTAATTCAATTTTTTAAATTTCTAATTTTGCTTCCCCTTTTATTAAACTAGTTCTAATGAAGATTTGATCTATTCATAGTAAAACCTATTTTCTGTTACAAATGTGTGTTTTTTTATTGGAAGTTCTTTGAATATCATCTACAAGCAAAATTAAACAGTAAATCTTATGATTGCAAAATGTTTTCCTCTTTTATTCATTAATTTTACTAAAAATGTTTCCTATAATTTAATAATAAGAAGAAATTGTGTTACTCATTAAGAAAATATGATGTTAAGTATACTGGTAAACTATTAGTTTTTATAAGGTAGGATTTGGGGATCGTAATAACTAAGAGAAACTGGGGTATAATGGAAATGCCTTTATCCACGAAGCCAGTAAAGAAGTTTTCTTATCTAAGTGGAAATTCAAATTTTGTCACAGTTATCACTGTCATAACTCCCTGCCACTGTAGACATTTCATAGAGTAGCCAGTTCAGGTTCTGTGTGTCTGTACAGTGAAGTTCACTGAACTGTTTTGTCAGATGCTGTCAAGTCAACCGACCGTTATTATAGAGAATCTAACCAAATCATTGTGACGTGAGCCTCCCAGAACTAAGATACCCAATATGAATGGTTTAATGAAATTTAATATTTGGTTTCAGTTTTTTGTAAGATTGTCAAAAAATATTTTACTCGTTCATAAATTTCTGAGTTAACTAGTTGAAATATCTGTCCCTATCCTTTATTAAAATTTTGTTTTAAATATTACTTAATATAAGTAACACTTGAAATGCATTTAGGTATTTGAGTATGTTTTGTTAGGTACTTGATTCTTCACCAAACATTTTAAAGTTAAGTTCTAATTGTATAGTTATTTAGTAAAAAAGAGAAGAAGTGTCTTCTACTAAAATTAAAATTTTCTGTTATAAGGAAGCTTGTTTCAAGTTTCTAATAACTATTTTTTAATACTTACGTGAGGATATTTTTCCATTAATTTTAGAGAGAGTGGAAGAGAAAGGGAAAGACAGAGAGAAACATCGATGTGAGAGAAACACATCGATTGGTTGTCTCCTGCAGGAGCCCTGACCAGGACTGAGGAGGAGCCTGCAACTGAAGCGTCCGCCCTCTCTCCACTGAGCCAAACCAGCTAGGGCTCAAATAACTGTTTATTTCCAAAGGCTATTATGAAAAACAAAGTTGTATTTGATTACAAAGAACTTAATGAAAGTTTTATGCATGTTATAAATATTTCTTATATAATTGGAAAAATAGTTTATTTTTCTGATCAATTGTTATCTAAAAGGTATTATTACAGTGTAGACTTAGTTAAATGCCTTACTTATGTACATATTTTGATGGGTGGGGGTGCTGTTGCTATTTCTGTTCAATAACCTCAGAAATATTTTACCAACTTATACTGTAGCTATGGTGTAGCATTGAAAACCTTCTAACAAAAAGCTTCTTGATGCAATTAAAGGTCACTTGTACATATTGTAATAGGCTACTCATTTACAAGATCTTTGTTAAGGGTCAGTGGTATAGCATGAAATGGATTGCCCTTGTTGAGCCTATAAATAAATGGGTCAATTTATGTCATATTCAGTGGGCAAAGAAAAAAGCTAACACAATACCAGTTTATTAATACTTTTACAAACAAATTGCTAAAATGTTAAGCAAAACCAAATGCACTAGTACTGTATTCTTGACATAAATAATTACAGAAATTTATTAGAATATATAACTGCAGTTTTTAAGGAGAACTGCTTATATACACACATTTTTATTTGTGTAAATATATAGATCACATGCAGATACAGAAAAACACCACATAGTGATAGTGTTCAAATGTCTTTTACCATAAAACTAGCATATTTTAAAATGGCTAAGATGTATATACTCCATATTTTCTGTATTGAAGTTCAAAACTTGTCAGGGATAGGCATAAAAACAGACTCAAACTAGATAATGATTTATTTTAATTTTCTTTCATAGCCTTTCCAATGCTCTTAGGGGGGAAAATGTTGGTGCAATAAAGTATTAGTAATGAATCCAGTCACCTGATTTTTCAATAAATTAAGACTTTAGGGTAAAAATAAAACTAATAATGAAAAGAAAATATTTTATACCTTATAATAATTTTAGTACACTTAGATTTTACATGTTACATATATATTTGTGAGGTATAAATCATTTTTTATTCTCAAACTAAAATGAGTAAAAATGTTCTAATGAAATAAATTTATCCAGCACTTTCTAATTTTCTTTTTGGTTGCTGTGTACTATCAAAAATGAAAAAAAATTAAATTGTAATCATTGCCAAACCAAATCTTCTGGGTCAAACAAAAATAATTTAACAATGGGTTTGAATTAAGAATTAAATGAATAATGATCTATCACTGTATAGAACCAATTGGTCTATAACAATACTAAGGCCAATCAATTATAAAGTAAGTAGCCAAGAAAAACCCTGACCCAAGTAATCTCTGCTTGTTATTTTAGCTCTTGACTATCCATTCTTCACTGTTGTTTGTTTTTGCTGCCATACTTTAGCACAGTGAAAATACCATACATAAGCCTCTTTTATAAAGTATCAACACTTTGGAAAAATGTTCATTTAGGGTCATAAGTGCTGTAAATTTATGTCTGTTTTACTCATCATTGTATCCTCTTATTCTGGTTTAGTGCCTGATCATGTAGGTGCTCAAAAGATACTGAATGAATGAATGAATGAATGAACAAATGAATCCTCCTGACAGTGCTCAAAACACATTAGAGAGTGTGACCGTAAAAATCTCACCATTACAGACTATATGGAATAGTATGATAATGCTAATACAGTTTCCATAAGTGGGTAATATACTTCTAGATTTTGCATAAGTAAAATAACGTTCAAAAAATATTGGCTAATAATATAATGAACTGTTATTGCTGAAATAAAGTCAAATAATATAATGAACTGTTATTGCTGAAATAAATTCAGATGCTAAAGCATCTTCCCACCTATCAAAAACACCAGATAGGAAATGAGGTAAAATATAATTTTTACTTAACAAATGTGATTGATATGCTATTTGAATCATGATTTCCTTTTTGTCATTTTCTTGCCACTTGAAAATTATTTTGAATGTTTCATCTTCAAAGATTCTGTAATAAATTTTCCCAATTTGCAAAAACCCCCCAGTGTTGATTCCTATTATCTCTTTAGGTTTAAAGTAGTTACACTTTCTAACCCCCATTGACTCAGCACTTGCCTGATAATATCCGGTCTTCTCTGGCCAGTAGGACTGATTTTATTGCCTATATGTTTTCTTGGCTTTAAACAGGAAAAGATTTGTGAGTTAGGGGTGAAATAATTATGTACAATGGAATCTGAACACAACATTTTGGATATTCCACAGTTCAGATTTAAACACACATTAGCAGTAAAGCAACTAATATCTAGATATAACAGAATCTGGAACTATCACTATTGAAAAATCATCCCCTTGAACTCTGTGCACATGGAGCCAACAAATCACAATCTAGTTCTTTAGTTTGGCTTCTTAAGATTTTCCTCCTGGAAACCATTCTAGTCCAGATAGAAATTTAAGGTAATTATATTCAGAAGAAAAGTTTTTATAGTGCATAATTTATACCGAATGCATTCCTTCATAGTATGTCCTGTTGACTTAACGTATAATTCAGTCGAGAACTAGAAAGTACATGTAAAGATATTTTGAAAATGTGATCTACTCTTCGTAGTGCCACATTGGCCATTTTTTTTTTCTTCAACATTCAATTATTACAACATTCCCATCATTTTATTGGAAAAGTTCTTTTTTTTAACTTTTTTTAAATATATTTTTATTGATTTCAGAGAGGAACGGAGAAGGAGAGATAGAAATGATCACTGATGAGTAGAGAGTCATTGATCCACTGCCTCCTGCAGGCCCCCCACTGGGGACCGAGCCCACAACCCAGGCATGTGCCCTTGACCGGAATCGAACCCAGGACCCTTCATTCTGCTGGCTGACACTCTGTCCACTGAGCCAAACCTGCCAGGGCATTGGAAAAGTTCTTATGCTTTGGTCCATGTAAATTAGATAAGTAAAAGACAATATTAAATTCAAGTATGCCCCTGATGCTTTAAGCATGAGATTAGCAAACTGTGGCCTGTGGGCCAGATCCAACTCCACTGTTTTTCTAAATAAACTTGTATTGGAACACAGACAGGTCTGCTCATTTATGCATTGTCTATGGTTGCTTTCACTCTACATCACTAAGTTGCAATCGTAGGGCATGCAAGGCCAAAGTACCTACTATCTGGTCATTTACAGAGCAAGTTAAACTTTATTTGAGTAATAATGAATTCACACAACCATTTTTGTGTAGTTTGCACTTTTAGAATTAATGCAGGTGTGTCTCTTGAGAAAACACCTGGATTTCTTAAAAGATTAAAATTGGGAGGGAGCTTAAAGTGTTTCAAAGCGGACTTATTATCATTGTGTGCACCCAGCCTCTGTAATCATGTGGAACCCACTTTCTTAGAGGTACCCCGTTTCAATCTACCAGCTCCAGTTGCTAGAAAATTCAGATGCTAAAGCATCTTCCCACCTATTATTACTAAATCTACTTTCTGAAGCCACAGAAAAGTTGCTATTTTCCATGTAATGTCACTGGATTCATAATAAATACCTAATATATGAGGAATAGATATAATTTTTTCTTGGTTTTTCTTAGATTTATATTTCTTTTCTGAGACATTATAAATTAAATTGACCATCTAATGGTATTTGTTGTACATTTAACTTAGAATCTTCAGCATAAAGCCCATATAATTTTGCAACATCCTTTAAAGGAATCATTTCTAAAATAAATAAATAAAACAAGCATCAATGAGAAATATGCAAGTAATAGCCTTGAATGCTAAAGTAAAAATGCTTTATGAATTATAGGTTCATACAATTTAAATACTATTAAAATTCAATGTTTTTATTTATAGCATGTTTGAATTCACAAATGAACTTCAAATGATTAATAGTAATAAAAATCAACATTAAATGCAGTTTTTCAAGTTTATTGTAGCCTATTTAACATGATTTTACTGTACAGTACATTAAAATGTAGCATTAAACTTTTGGTGATGGATAATGAGTCTTAAGGATATATTTCTAGCAAGTATTAATTTTATAAAAAGAATTATACCAAAAAAGATTAGCTGTTCACTATCCACACTACCTAGCATATACAATTAATAATCAAATTAAAACAGTAAGTTTAAGCGAGCACTATGGATCAAGAAGTCTTGATAATTTTTCATTTTGTTTTTTTTAAACTGTAGGAATTTCTTAAGCAAGGAAATAAGTTCATTTGGAATCTTAAAATGTAAATATATTCTTATAAGTAATTTTGGGGCTGATAAAATAATTTTTAAGTCTCAAGATTCTTGAGTTGGAATTTTTTGGCATTTTAGGTAGGAAGTTTAAACATGAGGACAATTTTACTCAAATTTGCTTTTATTTAAGTTAATGCCTATTATTATTTTTTAAATAATTATATAAAGATTTGTGTCCTTGGCATTTGAAAATTATTTTAAAATTAGATAAAACAAAATTCCTTTTTAAAGGTGTTTTATTGTAAGATGTAAAAGATTGCATGAAACCTCACAAAAAGGACTCAACTTGGTGTTTTCAGCCTAATAAAAATGTTGTAGAAATACTTGTAAGCTTGAAAATCACACTAGCTATTCTTGTTTCAAATTCTGTTTAATATATTGTTCAGTATGATTTTATAATAAACAGATTACTCCTTGAACAGGAATTAAGAATAAAGCTGCCAGGAAGGGGTTTTGTTGTCAGAGTAGTTCCCGCCTCATGTTTTGTAAGAGATTTCATGGTCCCATTGTAAAGAGTAGATGATTTAAAACGTGTTCCCAAGATAAACTTTCCCATTGTCATTAATGAGGATGGATAATACTGAGTGACAAGTGCATTAGGAATGACACAGAAAGAGCTGTTAGATTTGTCAGAGTCTATCACTTCAGGCGGTGACACTTGAGGACATTCTTTTTTGTGGATATTTGGGATGGGGGGTCTGATTTAAAGATGCCAAAGTTTGTGTTTGCTTATAGAATAATGTATATTACAACTTACAGATATATATATATATATATATATATATATATATATATACACACATATATATATATTTTACAGTGTAAAGAAAATATCTGCAAGGTTATTTCGATTTTCTTTCACATTTTAATTTTATTCGCATATATTCTTATTTCTTCCTAAGAAAATCATCAAACTGTGTAACATTTAAATGTTAAAATATTTACCAAAAAAAAGCTAATTTTTAGGAAAAGTCTTATTTTTTGGAATATCCAACTGAATAAAAGATATTTAAAATTACATAGATTTCTAAAAAATATTTTGCTGTCTTATTCCTCTATATAAGAGGGGATTCTTCTGCATTACCTTGAGAATAAATATTTTCAAATAAGATACATGTAATTTATATTATCTTTTAAAATATATATTACTTTACAGAAACACATTTTAAATATTAATCAATGAACGATTAATAATGAATGACTTTCCTGGTATTTAAAGTATTTACAAACTGTCGTATGCCTCTCAATTTCGGTTTCGAATATGCAATTGGTCACTTTTTCGCCTTGATTCATCTTTCATGCTGCCAACCAAATTTTGTCTCTGTACACCTTTTTGACACTAATAATGACTGAGTCTGTGCTCATTTGAGTTCAAGATTTCCCAGGCGGCAGTTTGGAGCTAAGATAAACTATCTATCATGATTGCATACCACTAATCTGTCTCATCCAAACCACTCTATGACTGAAATTATACTTGACAGTTCACTTCTTCTTGATGAGCCTGAGGTGAACATAGCTACAGCCCATCCCTGGGAGAACATGGCAACTACTCCATATGCTGGGAGGGTCCATTTATTAGTGAAACAAATCTTAAACTTGCCTGTGGTAGAGAGAGGTTTTCTCTGTCTCTCCCCCTCCCTCCCTCCCCCCCTCTCTCTCTCTCTCTCTTTTTGCATTTTCATTTTGTACTTTTATGCTACAAAACTTTTTACCCCAAAACATTTGGTAAATATTTTCTGCTGCTACAAGTTCTACCTATAAGTTAGTTTCACAGTGTAGTTTAAAACCGTAAAGTCATTTTTAAAATATGTATGCTTTCTAAAATGTTCTTTATTTATATACCATAAGTGTCAAATATCAAAGCTTTCGTGTTAGTATTTTGACTCTTACCAGAATTTACCAGTTCTTGAAACATCTCAGTAAAAAAAATTTTAATCTTCACTCAAAGATATGTTTATTGATTTTAGAGAGAGGAAAGGAGAAAGATAAAGAAACATGGATTGGTTGCCTCCCATACCCACCTAAACTGGCTACCTAGGTATGTGCTCTGATCAGGAATCAAACCCGCGAGCTCTCAGTGCATAGGAGGACACTCCAACCAACTGAGCCACACCAGCCAGGGCCAGCTCAGTAAATTTTTGTATTACAAAAATATTTCTATAAAGAGTTTCTCTCATTTTAACATGATAATATTTTAAAATAAGTTTCAAATTCTTTATTTAGAAATTATTATAAAGATTTGAATAAAACAAACTGAACAGTATGGTAGAAAATATTTTAATTTTTTATAAAGATTCCTTAAGTAAACTTAATTGTCATCTTTACTATTGCTATGCAGAGTCTAGAGAAAAATGACTATCTGAGAAAATGAACTCATTAACTGCCTTATATTCTTTTTGTAAAAATGCCTTTCCTTGGGGATCAGAAATACCAAACATTTTGAGATGGTGGACAAGGAGATGTTAAAGGATTTATTACTAATACCCTGGAAAAAAAGAAATCTAAAGGAATTTTCAAGAATGTATAAGGAGGGTGTAATAGTAAGGCTACTTTTACTATACTAACTAACATGGAGAACCCAGTGAACAACAGATTTAATGTGGAAAAGGAAAGGTTGAGGTTATTAAAACAAAGCACTTGGACTAATTTTAACATACAGAAAGTTGTTATAAAGTGGAACCTATTTTAATCTGTCCTGGATTATTGAAATGTAATTCCACCTGAAGATGTTCACATGGCCTGAACAATTTTGCTCGTGTTGTTCTGTTGTTCATCAGAGTAAGCACTTAGTAAGTTTACTCCTCATTGTCCTTTACTTAAAAGTTTCTTATTCCCTGGAAAGATTCCTTTAGCAAGGGCAATATTTTCTATAACCTATTAATCAGCAGTGGAATCACTAGTGCATTCTGCACAAGCTTTTCTAAAGCACCTCATGTCTAATAATCATCAACTCTATTTTGGAAACTCACATAAATTAATTTCCTAGAATTACAGAGATAATTATTTAGTCAGTATAGTGAATGAAACACTCATATAGTGGGGTGCAATATAAATTATTTTTAAGTGAGCTTAATTTGCTTCAACTTTTATTATTTTCTATAGTTTTTATTTCAACTAACATAACAATTACTGGTGAGCCATTTAAGATTTCAGTAACATCACCTAAAATAAATATCCTGGGGGAAAAGTAAAAATAAACTATTGATATATTTCCACATTTTAATTTTAACTCCATAATTTCTGCAGTGGCCTGCATATATCTTCCTGAAGAAAAGGGAGTTTTATCAAAGTAAATTAGTAAACTACCTATGTACAGTCTTTATTCTGAAAGCAATTAATTGAAAAAAGTCTAACTTATACACTAACTCCAATGGTATGCAGTCTTAATTTTGTGCTAAATTTTAACTTAAGCAGTAAAATCTGTGATCCATTCATCTTACCATATCCAATTATTCCTCCTATCTAATTATATGATCATTAAATGTACTTTTTTATTATCTGATGCATCTGCATATTTTAAAAATAAAATTGCTTCCATGTTTCCCAAAAGCATCTATTTTCTAATCTGAAGAGTTGATATTATATTGCTTTACAGTAAATATTCAAAAAGTTAAAACTGGTAATTATTGAATAGTTATGATCTGAAAAAGTAATTGCTTCATTTGCAAAAAAGAATTTGTTTATTTTAAATTTAGAAAGCAGCCGAATAAAATGATGTTGTATGGAATATTTAAGTAATTATGCTTTTTGTTTGAGGTTTTAATATAGCCTTTTAAAAATACTCTTGTAGGCCTAAGCATGGTACACCATGAATCCTGTTTTTTTTAAAAAATGTGACAAAACAAAGGAAAATGCTAGTGCTAAGTAAGTTATATAAACTTATGCTGGAAATGTGCCTTAGTACTATCACATAAGGAAAAGTTATTGTGCTATACAGACTATTTTGTTTTTGTTTTTTTTGTTTTTTGACTATTCTTTTTTTTTTAATAAATCTTTATTGTTCAGATTATTACAGGTGTTCCTCTTTTTTTTCCCCCATAGCTCCCCTCCACCTGATTCCCCACCCCATGCCCTTACCCCCCACCGTCTTCATCCATAGGTGTAAGATTTTTGTCCAATCTCTTCCCGCACCCCTCACACCCTCTTCCCCCTGAGAATTGTCAATCCACTCCCTTTCTATGTCCCTGATTCTATTATATTCACCAGTCCATTCTGTTTTTCAGATTTTTTATTCACTTGATTTTTAGATTCACTTGTTGGTAGGTATGTATTTGATGTCATTTTCTTGTTCATAATTTTTATCTTTACCTTTTTCTTCTTCTTCCTCTTCTTAAAGAATACCCTTCAGCATTTCATGTAATCCTGGTTTGGTGGTGGTGAACTCCTTTAGCTTTTTCTTGTCTGTGAAGCTCTTTATCTGACCTTCAACTCTGATTGATAGCTTTGCTGGGTAGATTAATCTTGGTTGTAGGTTCTTGCTGTTCATCACTTTGAATATTTCTTGCCACTCCCTTCTGGCCTGCATAGTTTCTGTTGAGAAATCAGCTGACAATCGTATGGGTGCTCCCTTGTAGGTAACTAACCGTTTTTCTCTTGCTGCTTTCAAGATTCTCTCTTTGTCTTTTGCCCTTGGCATTTTAATTATGATGTGTCTTGGTGTGGTCCTCTTTGGATTCCTCTTGTATGCGGTTCTGTGTGCTTCCTGAACTTGTAAGTCTATTTCTTTCACCAGGTAGGGAAAGTTTTCTGTCATTATTTCTTCTAATAGGTTTTCAATATTTTGCTCTCTCTCTTCTTCTGGCACCCCAATAATTCGGATGTTGGTACGCTTAAAGTTGTCCCAGAGGCTCCTTACACCATCTTCATATTTTTGGATTCTTTTTTCTTTTTGTTTTTCTGGTTGGGTGTTTTTTGTTTCTCAGATTTCAGATCTTTGGTTTGATTCTTGGGGTACGTTGATCTACAGTTGAGTTTCTGTATATTCTTTATTTCAGACAGTGTATGCTTAATTTCTGACTGGTCCTTTTCCATTTTTTTTGGCATTCTCATTAAGATCCTTAAAGGTCTCACTAAGTTCCTCAGCAGTTTTTAGAAGATTCTTGAGTAACCTTATAAATGTGGTTCTGAACTCTACGTCATCCAGTAGTTTGCTTTCCTCCATTTCTTTCATTTGTGACATGTTTCTTTGTCTCCACATTTTGCTGCTTCCCTGTGTTGATGGAGTGGCTTTGTGTGGTAGGTGACCTATAGGGGCCAGTAGCTCAGCCTCCCCAATCACCTGAGGTGGACGCCTTTGGTACACCCCTTTGTGTGCTGAGTGCAAAGTCTTGGTATAGTTAAGCCTTGATTGCTGTTGGTACACTGGGAGGAATTGACCTCCAGGCCAGTTGGCTGTGAGGACCCGCTGTGTCTATAATGGAAGAACTGCTGCGCTGGAGACATGCTTATGGTGCAGAACTTGTTTCAGTGGGGCTTTGGTGCTCACTGAGTGTGCCTCTTGAATGTGTCACTTATGGATGTGAGGAGTTGAAATCTGGTGTCTCACACTGACCACTAGGTACACTGGCTTCTGGATCTCTAATGGGGTGCAGGTCAGCTACTGTCTGAGGCCATCCAGCAGGCGCTACAGCGAGAACTACAGTTTTCTCCTCTTTGCTTGGGGTTTGGAGGTTTTGGAGCTGTCTGACCCGGGCTGCAAGTTTGCTAGGTTAAGCTGCCATAGGGCAGGTCATTCATATGCTAAAGCCACTGCTTGGAGCTTGGGTGGGTTTGTAGATTGTGCAGGGCGAGGTCTCAGGGCATCACTAGGCTAGGGCGTGGCAAACCGCGATGGCTGCCAGTAAGCCGGTTCTGCGTCTTTGACCTTGTCCCCACGTCACAGTAAACAATTATTCCTGCATGCAGCCCTTCAAGCAAGCCTCCCTCACTTTCCGACCCCACGGCAGACAGTCCAGCTTCTCCCCATAGGAGTTTGGGTCCCCCGCGTCTCCCCAGAAACTGGAGTTCGGAGTAATCAGGAGCTTGTCTCCCTTTAGGTTGAAAAAAGCAGTGCTCCCAGTCGCCCGTCGCCAGCCCGATTCGCTTGCCTCCGTACCTCAGCTTTTCAGCGCTTGTGCACCTCTCAATGCTGTTTGCTCTTTCCTTCTAGTTGTAGAACTTCCACTCAGCCAGCTTTCCCGTGGTTCTGGGTGATAGACGTTTTGTCTTTTAGTTGTAGTTTTGAAATTGTTGTGTGAGGCAGCAGTTTAGGTGTTTACCTACGCCGCCATCTTGGATCCTCCGGCCAGACTATTTTTAATAAAATAATTGGCACCAGAAGGAATAATACTTTCTCACTAAAATAATTCCCTCATCTTTGCTTTTGAAATTGGGACGAAATTTTCTTTGTGTGAGTGTGTGTGTGTGTGTGTGTGTGTGTGTGTAAGAGTCTCGTAGAGAAAAATGTAAGAAATTCTGTCATTATTAATACCCTGACTTACAATGAAACATTTTATTTCAATATAATGTACATATTGGTCCAAGTTCCAAAGACTAGTAACGTGAAAGCAAGGTCAACTATAGATTTTTATTAATTCAGTTAGTAATTCTTTATGAAGGTACTTTTAGTGTTTTTAATGTAGTCCACTGCTTTTTATCAAAATACATGTCCTTAAGATCTGGCCTCTGGCTGCCTATCCAGTCTGATCTCTTGCCTGAGCTCCAAGTTACAGCCTGACTCTTACCTGCGGTCCCTGCACTGTCCCATTCCAACACGTCTGGGTCTTTTGTAAATGCCAAAAATATTCTTGTAAATTTTCTATATATAGCACTTCCAACATTATTTTAATTTTCTTGTTTCCCTACTTTACCCTACTATAAGCTGGTGGCAGAAATTGTCATGTTCTCATTCACTGATGTATACATGGAACCTAACACAGGATATAGCATACAGGGGTGGGCAAAAGTGGGTTTCCAGTTGTGAGTACATGAAACAGCTTATTCTTGGATTATTACTTATTAATCATCATATTATTTATTTGTATTATACGTTAAACCTACTTTTGCTCACCCTGTGCAGTAGGTGTTTAGTAAATATTTGTTGAATGAAAAACTGATAATATATGTGACTTGGTTAAGTATCTGACATCTATTTTTTTTAATCGTCATAAGAACACTTCATGTGAGATCTACCCTCTTAACAAAATTTTAAGTGGATAATACATTATTGTTGGCTATAGGTATAGTGTTGTAACCTGTCTGCATCTGTAATTAGCTCTCCATGTGGATCTCAGTTGTCTGCTTTTTAGGGAGCAGCACTGTTAATCAGTTCTCAAAGCCTAGTCAAGGCAACCCTTTCCCTGCAGTAGCAGCCGTACCAAACTATTTAAAATTCCCCTAGCTACAAAACTGTTTCCTGTCTTTAAGGTTGCAATACTTCCCCATATCAACTTGGAATTTTTCAAAAATGCTTTAACAGCTAATTCAATTTTCCTTCTTAGTGAAGGTTTTGCTAGCTCCTTCTCCACTCCACTCACCCTTCCCTGCCACTTTGACTTCTCTCTAAATCAGTGGCTTATGTTAAACTACCCTTTTAATGAGAAAATCTGTTACTTGATGCATTAGAACTCTATCAAATAAATTTTATTTTTATTTTAATGCATTTTTTAGCTGGTCTGCATTACCTCTCACCTCTGTAGACCTGTGGTAGAGGTTCACTATGGATAGCTATCAGGATCACTAATTAAAGCCCAATCAACTGAGCATTTAAAATGTACCCTTGAAATAGAGGGGAGGTGCCAAGTTGATAACATCTTGGTAACGTTGGATAATAATATCCCATGGGCTTACGTATTCTTGTTCTTAGTCAATTGACATTTATATCTATTATCACTTGAGGGAAACATGATTAATTATTTTATGATAATTTGAATCATTGTTTAGAACTCAGTTTGGAAGTGTTGTGTCCTGGCCATCTTTGCTACCGTTCCTTTAGAGGATTTGTAGCCAAGCCAGGGATGATTTCTCCTTCCAATTCTTACATAATAAGCCTCCTTGTTTTCTAAATAGGAGATTCCTTTTCACTCTCTATAAGAGTGATAAATTTATGCTGCAAGCATCAAAGATGAGGACAAAAATGTCACATTGTGATTCTGTCTCCATGACACTCCACAGTGATACAAAGTGAAAAATTAAAGCTAAAGAGAGCCTTTTGCTTTTTCCATGGTGTCAGAAGTCATGTTTCTCAGGTTTTTCCCTGCTAAATTAGGCTTTAAAATAATCATTTTTATATAACTTAAAAAGTTGTCATTGAAATTTTTATTCATAAAATATTTCCCCAAATCACTCTTTTTCATAAGGTTGTTTTTTCCTAAGAAACCAGAATTATAGTTCCCACTTTTTAATTAACTCTTATTTTAGTTGGAGATTTATTGCCTTAATCCATATGTAATGTGTTTATCACTTAGGAAACATTTTTTTAAAGCATGGGTTAGTAATTTTGTATAATGCTATAATTATATCTTTCATCAAGATAATTATGTAAAAGTAAATAAAGGTAGGACTAAGATAATACCTAATTTAGGATGTCTTTCAAATGTATAAGGCTGATAATTAAAGATTTAAAATTGAAAGTAAAGGGCCTTGGTTTCCTTACATTTCAGTCTAATTTTCAAAGTAAAACTTTTTACTGAATGGTTTCTTCCCTTACACATTTAATCACAGTGGTCCACTTAGAAGCTTTTTGTTTAAAAAAAAAATTGTTAGTGTCTTTACACTGGGTAACAGAACTTAAAGATTAATTTTATAGCTCAGCTAACATGCAAGGTTGAGAGCAGAAACAATTGAACTAGCCTAGTGCCATTAGAAAATATTTAAGATTTACAATAGGAAGTATGTAAATTATTCATTTTGTATAAGTTAAACCATTGGGGGAAATCACATTATCAATCATTAAAAGTAAACATGTTGCCCTGTACCTCATTTGCAGGTTCCAGGTTCCATCCCCAGCCCCAGTTGGGACACATGGGGGAGGCAACCAGTCAATGTGTCTCTCACATCAGTGCCACTCTCTCTCTCTCTCAAGATTCATAGAAAAAATATCCTCTGGTGAGGATTAAAAAATAAATAAATATTATGTATTATATGTTATTTTGTAGATTTAATACATCCTATCTAATAAAGAGGGAATATGCAAATTGACCGTAACTCCACAACAAAGATGGAGGTGCCCACAGCCAATAAGTAGGGAATATGCAAATTGAGGGTCACTCCACGACGAAGATGGCGGTAGCTAGGCCGGGACGCTTGCGTCGTCACCACGGTGATGACACAGGCATTCCGCCCCACCCCGCCCACAGAGGGCCTGTGGGCAGCGCGGAGGTGTGGAGTGGCTGGGGCGCTCCATGCCGGTGGGCAGCGTGCTCCAGGCTGGTGGACAGCATGCACAGGCACAGAACAGCTGGTGGGCAGTGTGTGCAGGCGCGGAGTGGCCAGTGGACAGCGCGTGCGGAGAGCCTCTGGGCAGGGGAGGCGGGCCAGGGGAGGGTGGCCTGTACTCCCCACATGGCAGCAGTGGCAGCCGTGAATGCACCAAGTGGATCCTGCAGGCCGAGCTGAAGTAGTGCCTGCAGGCCATCAGCGCCGAGGAGTGGCTGCGCAAGTCCCACCTCCTAGCCCAGAAGGTGCATGATCGCAGGGACAGCCACCATGGCAGGCCAGATTGACATCCTCCTGGCCACGCCATGGGGGTTTGTGGATCTGCACAGCCGCAGGCCTCTGGTGCACCCATCCTCTCCTCCCCGCCCTAACGTGTGAACGTCCCCGAGCGTGCTGTCACCCACGCATGCCTGCAACAGTCCTGGACCATGGCGCATGCAAGTTTCCGCCCCTCCCCCCCCGCCCCTCCGCTGCACTTCCATCAACCCCAGCATGCCTACATCCCCCACAGGACATGCACACGTCTCCTCCGGCACGCTCACGTCCTTTGGAGAGTGTCTTGGTGTTCTGGGTGCTGAGGGTGGGCGCCTGTGAGATGACAATGAGAGGGCAGAGTGGTGATGCCCTGTTCCCGTGGAGGCCAGTACAGCAATGAGATAACCTCCGTGGGGCTAATGCAGGTGCTGAGGCAGAAGCAGGTGCAGACAGACACACCTGGTAGGCACAGGCGGCCCTTGCTGAGGTGCCTTCGGTCAGTGTTCAAGATTGGGAACCCAGAGGAGGCGAGGAGTTCCGTCCTCTCAGTGAAACGGTGGGATAGTTGTAGCGACTGCAGAGGAGGAATGTGCACTTTGGGTGCTGGCACCCATGAGCAAAGGCTGCCCTGACTGAGCCTTGCTCTCTTGAGGCCTAGCGCACTCCTGCCAGGCAGCGGGTGACAGGATGTGCTTTTCCAAGTTAATGAGAGAAAACATTGATTCTCCCACTGCCCGCGAAGGTGGAAAGTGGAGTGGGGAGACATGCGGGGAGTGAGCGAGGTTCCCTGTCTAGGGGTTCCAAATCTGCCATTGTTTCCTTTCACCGCTGACTAGAGATATACAGGGTGTCCCCCCAAAATGTATACACACTTTGAATACCTACTAATTCCAATGGGTTTAAGCATGAAAAGAAACAACAATGGAGCTGTCATCTGTTAAAAGTGCGGGCACAAACCGGCTGTCGGACATTCCCCGAGGGGGTCCCGGATTGGAGAGGGTACAGGCCGGACTGAGGGGCCCCCCTCGCTCACCCCTCCCCGTGCACGAATTTTGTGCTCCGGGCCTCTAGTTATATATAATACCTCACTAAATTGAGATATAAATAAGATTTTATGTCTTTATAAACAAGATATTTTCCCATTTTCCTACTTTCTTCTAGTCGGACCAAAAGGCACATAAAAACCTAGCCTCAGCTAGTCTAGCCTATCACCTAATAACCCTTACAGACACATAGTATCTAGATGCAGACTACTAAATAAAGATACCCCAAGCACAACAGCCTTTCTTATGGCACTTTGAGCTCCCCAGTGAATAATGGCCACAGCATCTCAAGATAGAAAGCAGCAGCAAGACCCATGTGTGAAGTGACTGTGAAAAGCACTTGTCTTCCCTGATTGCTAAATACAGATTTCTGTGAACCTCTGAAGTAGTCATGTGACTTGAAGTTTAACTGCTGGCAACAAAGATATGTCATCAAGCTCTGGTCTGCTACGGTATTACCATTCTCTTAATCCTACCACAAACTTTGTTTTAGACTATTAGCTGTGTAGTATTTTTTTTTCCCTGTGAGGAGCATAGAAAGGGGATGAGAGGAGGGAGGCTGATGGCTGACTCTTCAACTCAGTTTCTGATACAGACAGGAAAACCTCTAGATACGTCTGCACATCACCGCATGGCTTTCACCACCAGCCTATTCAGCTGGACCTAGTTTTAAGTAATGGCAATGGAGCCAGCATGAGTGTACCCCATATTCATTATTATTTCATGATTCAGTAGAGGGCTTCTCTGTTGCAGAAGTTTCTAAAGACCTGTACAAGTTGTTTAGTTACACTGAAGTTGTATCAGTTACTACTTTTTTTTAAAAGATAAGCCATCATTTGGGACTGAAATCTGGTTGTAAGGAGATTGTGTAATAATGGCATTGGTTATAAATGGTGCTTGTTCTGTTACAGTGAAAATCTACATATAATTCTTCAGATATGACACTTATTGAGCATATGTGAATTAGAAGTAATGCTCCAAACAACCATCATATGCACAGTCCATCTACTGTACAGTTCTAAAAACATGCTTCCAACTGGCTTCCATATGAACTGATGCTAGTCTGTTAAGTATAGAAGAGTAAAACTCAGAAATTTCAGAAACTGTCATGATAGGACAGTAGTTCTTGATCAGGTCACATGTACTATGTTTTTGATGAATAAACTCTAATCCCACTATCAACATTACAAACTCTACTTCTTCAATTACCAAAACTTTATAGGTATAGATATGAATTATTTAAGTGGAAATACATGCTTAAGCACTCCAAATATGTTTGGGATTTCTACTATCCTATCTAATAAAAGAGTAATATGCAAATTGATCATCACTCCAACACAATATGGCTGCCCCTATGTGGTCAAAGATCCTGCCCCCATGTGGACACAAGATGGTTGCCACAAGATGGCCAGCAGGGGAAGGCAGTTGGGAGGGACCAGGCCTGCAAGGGAGGGCAGTTGGAGGGGACCAGACCTGCAGAGAAGGGAAGTTGGGGGCGACCGGGCCTGCAGGGAAGGGCAGTTGGCAGGGACCAGGCCTGCAGGGGAGGGCAGTTAGGGGTGACCAGGCATGCAGGGGAGGGCAGTTAGGGGTAATCAGGCTGGTAAGGGAGCAGTTAGGCATCAATCAGGCTGGCAGGGGAGTGGTTAGGGGGTGATCAGGCTGGCAGGCAGAAGTGGTTAGGGGCAATCAGGAAGGCATCCCTCGAGGGGTCCCATATTGGAGAGGGTACAGGCTGGGCTGAGGGACACACACCGCCCCTCCCCCCCCCCCGTGCACGAATTTCGTGCACCAGGCCTCTAGTACAATATAATGGGCTAGTATTCTCAATTCTTTTGATTATGTCTCTAGTGAAATTATAATTAGCTCATCATTTCTGTATTTAACAGAACTAGATAAGGATCCCTTAAATATACTATTACTAGTAGACTTCAACTTATTATTTAAGATTGCCTTTGGCTTAGAAAGGTAGTATATAACCATAAAAATAAGCCTGAGTATGACCTTTACAAGTATCCAGCATGGATGATACTATTAGCAATTCATTAGTCTATTTACTGCATTGGAAAATGTAAAGTCACTGGTATTTCTCAATATAAGTAAACAATAGGACAAGATCTGTATAGAACCTCTTGAAGACTTTATTTAATAGGGCATTTAGTAGAATATTATTTAACAAACCTTTTAGAACATTTTAACAATTAAATTATTTAATAAAGGATTCACATCAAAGCATTGAAGATATATTCTTCAGTTACTGAATATGGAAAAGCTTGCCTCTGAGTGGGTGTATTAAATTGCTTGCATGCTTTTGGCATTTTAGTAGGAAAACCTTAAGTGTGATGCTACTAGTCATCACCATTTCTTCAGTTGATACATTTTCTTGATAGAAAATGGAAAAACAGGTATTTCTTTCTAATCTGAATAGAAGTCTGTGTTCTGAGTATATTTGAACAGCTATGCCAAAATACTTGCTATGGAAAATCTCATTTAGTAGACAATTAATATGACTTACCTTTCTAGCTTGACCTACCAACCATTATTTTTTCCTTTTGCCAGTTATCCATTTTAGGATTAGAAGTAAATGGAGCTGAAACCTTCTTCCCTATAGCATTGGGGTCTTCACCTAAGGCTTGTTTGAAAAATGCCAGCCAGGGCATGGTTTTTCTCTGAAACCCAAAGACACTCACAAAATTAAACATGATTTATTCAGAAGCAATTTAATTTTACATTTATGGACTGTATTAACATTCTGTTCATATTACTAAAAACTGAATGTAGCTTTTTATATAACATCAGTATCAGTGTCTTCATTAATTCCGGTTTCTAGTACATAGTTTTGTATGTTTAAAAAACAAACAAACCTGTGATTGTCAAGTATGCTCGGTGTTGTACATGATATGGTAGTGATGAAGCTTTGGAAATTACTGAAGTTAATTGCTTGGCAATTGCTATTCTCTTTTTCCTATTATATTGCTAATCTTTGTAAAGGTAGTTGTTTCTCTATCTGGTTTTCTTAGCATGTAAATTCTTTGCAAGCAGGAAAATCATCATTGTCAAATAGAAGTGAAAAATGAGGCGAGGGGTGGGAAGAGATTGTGACAGATTAAATGAACAAAATTCTTGCCCCCAGAAGTCATGAGAAGGGAGTGAGAAATAGCAGTTATTACATTTAAACTGTATTGCGAATGAGAAACGATGGGCTTTTTCAATAAATAGTGCTCTCAACTGGTATCCACATGAAAGAAAAAGTGAATCTTCACTCCTCCTTTGCACTAAATAAAAATCAATTCCGGGTGCATTGCAATCTAAATGTGAAACATGAAACAACAAAGTTTTAGAAACAGACACAAGAGACTGTCTTCCTGGGTCGTGTCTGGAAAGGGTGGAAGGTACTGCTGGGATGTTACTAATAGTCTTGATTTTTATCTTACTAAACTTATAAAATGCTATTTCAATATGTATATACACATATAAAGTATAAATTGTTACTTTAGGACATAATGCTGAAAAGTTTTTAAAGTTATGCAAAAAGAAAAGGACACAATACAAAGGAAGTTTATTTAAAAAAAGACATCTCAATATTGAATAATTTACTCACACTGCCCATTTTTGCTACTACATATTTCCAATTATGTGGTTAATTGAAATGTGTTTCAATGCAATAGTGCAGTTAATGCAAGAACAGGGAAAATGGTGGTGAATATGTAACAGAAGAGTTAAAACTTCACATATTTGGATCCAAGCCTCAATAAATTAGTAGAGACACAATAAACAGATATTTTAATGAATTTAATTAATAATGTTTATTTTTGAGATACTGAGTTATTGAATTTGAGATATTGAATTTATTGGGGTGACATTGGTTAATAAAATTATATAAGTTTCAGGTGAGCAGTTCTAAAATACACCATCTGTATATTGTATTTTGTGTTCACCACCTCAAGCCAGGTCTCCTTCATCACCATTTATCTTCCCTTTATCCTCTTCTACCTCCCCCCATCATCCCTTCCCCAACTACCCTCCCCACAGGAATCGGGCCTAAACCGGCAGTCAAACATTTCCTCTCACAATCCAGGACTGCTGGCTCCCAACCACTTGCCTGCCTGCCAGCCTGATCACTCCCAACCACTCCCTTCCCAGCCTGATTGACGCCTAACTGCTCCCCTACTGGCCCAATCGCCCCCAACTGCCCTCCCCTGCCGGCCCAGTCACCCCCAACTGCCCTCCCCTGCAGGCCTAGTTGCCCCTAACTGCCCTTCCCTGCTGGCCCGATCGCCCCCAACTGCCCTCCCCTCCCAGCCCAGTTGCCCCCAACTGCCCTCCCCTGCCGGCCTGGTCTCCCCTAACTGCCCTCCCCTGCAGGCCTGGTCTCCCCCAACCGCCCTCTCTCCCCTGCAGGCCCGGTTGCCCCCAACTACCCTCCCCTGCTGGCCTGATCACCCACAACTGCCCTCCCCTGCCGGCCATCTTGTGGCGGCCATCTTGTGACCACATGGGGGTGGCCATCTTGTGGGAGGGTGTGATGGTCAATTTGCATATTACCTCTTTATTATATATTATTTCTTTTTCTAATCTTTTCTAGGCTTCATCACTTATCAAAGATGAAAGCCAAGCTCACTTGTGAAAATATACAGATATTTTATATTTCCGTAGTCTATCATTTACCTTGTCATGTTAGCCTTAATTCAATTAATGTTGTCAACTTCTTTCTCTTGTCAATACCAGTAAGTCTGGTCTCTTACTATTTATTTTAACACTGATTTTATTCTAGATTCTACCTGTATTGTATTTCTGATCTTTCTTTCATTTTGCCTGTGTGTGTGTGAGGTGAGGGGGCAGTATATGAAATGATTTCTTAATTATCTTAAATGCAGACATATTCACTATAATTAGATGAAAGCATTTGGCTATTTCATTTTGACTTTAGTTTACCTGAATAAGGGAAGGAAGCCCTTATTGGTGTTATTTCTGGAGAAAATGATTTCTGGTTCTCTCTCATGGGCTATGAATTTTGCACAGGGACTATTGATCAGATTTGTGTTTTAGAAGTATCACTCTGGATCCGAACCAAGATGGTGGCATAGGTAAACACCTAAACTGCTGCCTCGCACAATTTCAAAACTACAGCTAAAAGACAAAACGTCTATCACCCAGAACCACGGGAAAGCTGGCTGAGTGGAAGTTCTACAACTAGAAGGAAAGAGAAAAGAGCATTGAGACGTGCACAAGCGCTGAAAAGCTGAGGTACGGAGGCGCACGAATCAGGCTGGCGACGGGCAACTGGCTGCGCTGCTTTTTTCAACCCGAAGGGAGACAAGCTCCCAATTACTCTGAACTCCAGTCTCTGGGGAGACGCTGGGGACCCAAACTCCTACGGGGAGAAGCTGGACTGTCTGCCATCGAGTCAGAAAGCGAGGGCGGCTTCTTGCAGAAGTGCGCCCAGCAATTATTGTTTACTGCGCTGGGGCGCGGGACACGGGGACTTGGAAACGCGGAGAAGCAGAGAAGGCTGACTGGCAGCCATCGCTGTTTGCCACGCCCTAGCCTAGTGACTCCCTGAGACCCCACCCCGCACAATCTACAAACCCATCTAAACTCCTGCAGCGGCTTTTACATACAAATGATCTGCCCTATCGCAGCTTAACCTAACAAACTGCAGCTCTGGTCAGACAGCTCCAAAACCTCCAAACCCCAAGCAAAGAGGAGAAAACTGTAGTTCTCACTGTAGCTTCTGCTGGGTGGCCTCAGTCAATAGCTGACCTGCACCCCATTGGAGATCCAGAAGCTAGTGTATGTAGTGGTCAGAGTGAGACGACACCAGATTTCAACTCCTCACATCCATAAGTGACATATTCAAGAGGCAGACTCAGTGAGCACCAAAGCCCCACTGAAGCAAGTCCTGCCCCATAAGCATATCTCCAGCACAGCAGTTCTTCCATTATAGACACAGCGGGTCCTCACAGCCAATTGGCCTGGAGGTCATTTATTCCCAGTGTACCAACACCAATCAAGGCTTAACTACACCAAGAATTTGCACTCAGCCCACAAAGGGGTGCCCCAAGAGTGTTCACCTCAGGTGATAGGCTGAACCACTGGTCACCTACCACAGAAAACCACTCCATCAGCACAGGGAATCAACAAAATGCGGAGACAAAGAAACATGTCACGAATGAAAGAAATGGAGGAAAGCAAACTACTGGACATAGAGTTCAAAACCACATTTATAAGGTTACTCAAGAATCTTCTAAAAACCACCGAGAAACTTGATGAGACCTCCGAGGAGCTTAGTGAGACCTTCAAGGACCTTAATGAGAATGCCAAAAAAATGGAAAAGGACCAGTCAGAAATTAAGCATACACTGTCTGAAATAAAGAATATACAGAAATTCAACTGTAGATCAAAGGACCCCAAGAATCAAAACAAAGATCTGAAATATGAGAAACAAAAAACACCCAACCAGAAAAACAAAAAGAAAAAAGAATCCGAAAATATGAAGATAGTGTAAGGAGCCTCTGGGACAACTTTAAGCGTACCAACATCCGAATTATTGGGGTGCCAGAAGAAGAGAGAGAGCAAAATATTGAAAACCTATTAGAAGAAATAATGACAGAAAACTTTCCCTACCTGGTGAAAGAAATAGACTTACAATTCCAGGAAGCACAGAGAACCCCAAACAAGAGGAATCCAAAGAGGACCACTCCAAGACACATCATAATTAAAATGCCAAGGGCAAAAGACAAAGAGAGAATCTTGAAAGCAGCAAGAGAAAAACGGTTAGTTATCTACAAGGGAGTACCCATACGACTGTCAGCTGATTTCTCAACAGAAACTATGCAGGCCAGAAGGGAGTGGCAAGAAATATTCAAAGTGATGAACAGCAAGAACCTACAACCAAGATTACTCTACCCAGCAAAGCTATCATTCAGAATTGAAGGTCAGATAAAGAGCCTCACAGACAAGAAAAAGCTAAAGGAGTTCATCACCACCAAAACAGGATTATATGAAATGCTGAAGGGTATTCTTTAAGAAGAGGAAGAAGAAGAAGAAAAAGGTAAAGATAAAAATTATGAACAACAAATACATACCTACCAACAAGTGAATCTAAAAATCAAGTGAATAAAAAATCTGATGACCAGAATGGACTGATGAATATAATAGAATCAGGGACATAGAAAGGGAGTGGACTGACAATTCTCAGGGGGAAGTGGGTGTGAGGGGTGTGGGAAGAGATTGGACAAAAATCTTACATCTATGGATGAAGACAGTGGTGGGGGGTAAGGGCATGGGGTGGGGTGGGGAATCAGGTGGAGAGGAGCTATGAGGGGAAAAAAAGAGGAACACCTGTAATAATCTGAACAATAAAGATTTATTTTAAAAAAAAAAAGTATCACTCTGGCAGCAGCATGAAAAGATAAATTGAAGGGGATGACAAGACTGGAGGTACTGTCAATTTAGGAAAATATTGCCTGAGGCCAGGTCACCATCATCATCATTATGATATCCTGAAATAAGGAAAGAACCTGGCAGAAATGAAATAAAATCAACTAAGTTTAGTCACTTGGTGAGGGAGAAGGAGGAGTATAAGATGGCTTCCAAATTTCTGATTTGAATGACATGATGGGATGGGTGTCTTTCACTAGAGTAAGGACCATAGGAAAAGGTGCAGTTTAGGTCATGTCGAATGGGCCCTGCAAGTGAAAGCAGCCTATGAACATTTGGATGTGTGACTTGGTTTAGAGGAGACAGTTGGGCCAGAGATATCAATTTGGGAATCAGTGTTGTATAGCTGGTAGTTAAGTGTTTAGAGTAAGTAAGATTAGAAAATGTGTTTAGATTCAGAAGAGGATAAGGCAAAAGAATCCTATGGAGTGATCTTAAGGAAATTGAGAGAGGAAAGAATTTTGAGAAGAGAATAAAGAACAATGCTATTTGTATTGAACAATGAATAAAAATCAACAACTGAGTCATGGAAAGAGCAGTCCATTTTATTTAGTAACTAGAGACCCGGTGCATGAAAATTCATGCACTGGAGGGGGGCAGTCCCTCAGCCCGGCCTGCCCCCTCTCACAGTCCGGGAGCCCTCAGGGGCAGGAGGCGACCCGGTGATCAGGGGAAGGTGATGCCCCCATCACACCTCTGTTGCTGCCACTGCCGGCAGCGCAAGCCTCGGCCGGCCCTGGTTACCTGAGCTTGCCTGCGCCTCGGGCCAGCCCTGGGCGGCTGGGGGGCTGAGGGAACTGGGGGACTCCAGAGGCAGGCGCGTGGAGCGCCCAGGCCCACCTGCCGCCCCGGTGGGGCTGAGGGTACTGGGTGCCACCATCTTGTGGCTGTGGGCGCTGCCATCTTTGAGGGCATGGCAGTCAATTAGCATATTTCCTCCTTATTGGCTGTGGGTGCCGCCATCTTTGCGATGGTGTGAGGGTCAATTAGCATATTCCCTCTTTATTACATAGGATGTGAGTGTCATGGGTGATGGGCCATTGACTAAGATTTTCAGGGATATGGATACAGAACCTTGATTACATACAATTGGTTAAAGACTGGAATTTTCAATTTTAAAAATATATTTTAAAAAGTGAATGGACCGAAACCGGTTTGGCTCAGTGGATAGGGCATCGGCCTGCGGACTGAAGGGTCCTGGGTTCGATTCCAGTCAAGGGCATGTACCTTGGTTGCGGGCACATCCCCAGTGCGAGGTGTGCAGGAGGCAGCTGATAGATGTTTCTCTCTCATCGATGTTTCTAGCTCTCTATCCCTCTCCCTTCCTCTCTGTAAAATATCAATAAAATATATTTAAATAAATAAATAAATAAATAAAAAATGAATGGGAGCCTGACTGGTGTGGCCCAGTGGTTGAGCATCAACCTCTGAAACAGGAGGTCATGGTTCGATTCCTAGTCAGGGCACATGCCCAGGTTGCAGGCTAGATCTCCATTGGGGGCATGCAGGAGGTAGCCAATGAGTGATTCTCTCTCATTATTGATGTTTCTATTTCTCTCTCCCTCTCCCTTCCTCTCTGAAATCAATAAAACTATTTTTTAAAAATTAAATAAATAAATAAAAAGTGAATGGGAGGTGAAGAAATAGAGACACAAATATCCACTCTGTTCCTGGTTCTTCAGTATGAAAGAAAGGAGAAAGAATAACAGGCAGAAGGATAGTTTTCAATTCTTTTGTTCTTCTCACTTGGTCTTTGATTAAAATGTTGCTTTAGGTTGCATTTTCATAAGTTATTGGTAAACTTTGTATTTTTCTATAATTAATCATCCTATAATTTTTTGGCTAGTGGCATACATAAGTGTGAAAGAATCAGAGCTGCCCCCAAACCAAATTAAGTATAAATACTAAATTGTGTAATTTCCATGAATGCACAGGATTAAAAAATATTTATGACAGAAATATGTAAAATCATGATTGAATATAAGGAAGAAGTTGACAGCGTGTTGGATAAATGTGAGATATCTTACAAATGATTTTTAAATGAGGCCATCTGTTAAAGCTTGCTGATGCTCTCAGTCTGGAGCAAGAGGTTATTGATGTTTTCACGCAAATCAGGCTTTAACCAAAATACTTTGGGGGAAAAAAGATGCCTTATAGAAACTCATTATTCCTAAAATAATTACAACCCTATAAATGTTAACTAAGAATGGTATTATGCTAATACTGTTTATATATGTGAATGTAAAATTATGGTAAATTATTGTATCATTGCTGTAATGTAATGTAATGGTTTCTCCCTACCCCACTTCCAACCTCACCCCCAGGAGATACATGCCTGCTTACCGGGACCAATTTTCTACTTATTTAGCCAAAAATAATTGACCTTTGAAAGTCATAACCCAAGTAGTTGCATTTGAACTAAAATCTAAAGATAACCCTAATATTTTCAAGCGTTCTCTCCTTCCACTCTTAGGGTCTTTTTAGACCCCCAGTAAGTCTTACCAGATGTATTGAAGTAAAAGAAATTTCATAATAGAATACAGTTATTCTGTCCTGTTTCATTATTGTTGAAGTTGAAGAATTAGTAATATTTTGCTAGAAAATGAACTTCCAGTGTTACTACTATTTTACTAATGTGCGTAGTCACTCACTACATTATAAAGTGAACAGTGTGCAGAAGTGCCTAGAGACAGAGAAATCCTGAGAGTCCTTGAATTCTACATACATGCTGCATTAATTTGCATCTACACAAAAAGAGGTCAGTTTAGAGAAAAAATGAAGAGATTCCTTATTTGCAGCTTTTATCATTACTGAGAGAGCAGTAAATTAGACAGACTAGGATTTGTGGTTTCTCTACTTTATGGCATTTTAACTTCGTCACTGAGTAGAATGCTGGACCAAGTTCTGTTGACATGTAAGCACCTTGCTCAAGGCTCACTTTAGTACTTTGAGAAGCTTTTGAGCATAGACTATTTCATAAACTAATAAAAATATTATCAATTGGTGTCTTCTTGTTCTTTTGAGGATGCTTTTAGCTTCAGTAGGCTCTTACTTACTTGAAAATAGTGGCTCACCCACTCAGATGATCCATCTCTTTTCTCCTTCCTAACTGCTCTTTGGGTTGAAGCACTTGTCAGAATGGAGGACAGAAAGACTGGAGAATTAACATATGTCAAAGCCCCTGCCTCGCTCTGTGCTGGGGTTGAAAAGTCTATACCTACTAATTTCTTATCTTATGTTTATGTGCTCTGTAAAGTCGGACGGTGTGGTGATTTAGAGTGAGGCTCTGCAGCCTGGTTGCCTGAATTTGAAAATTAGCCCCACCACTTACCTCTCTTCCTCAGTTTCCTCATCTGTAAAATAGAGACAATAGTAGCCCCCCACCACATGCATGGTTGTCAGGATTAAATAAGTTAATATGTTTAAAAGGCTTGGCACAAGGCCTAATGGTTGTTGTGGTGGGGATGTTTTTTTACGCAGACAGCAAAGCTTAACTGTGCTCATGGGAATCTGGAGAAGTGCTCATTAATAGGCAATAATTCTACCCTCTATACAGTCCATTATCTACTACGGGAATATTGGTGATCCCAAAATATCACTCCTCTCGTAAAGGAAGGAAAAGAAATGCCATGTGTTTTCACAATCATTCTCTAATTTAATCTTCAGAACAATTCTTGCAAAATAGGTTATTAGTCAATTTTTACATGTGAGGGACCTTACACAAGATCAAATGGCTACTAGGTAACAAAGTCAAGATTTAGCCTGAGGAGCACCTGATTCCAGAGCCTATCTGTTTCCTCATTCTACTGGCTAAGTGACCAACATTTAGGGCATAGCTGCTTTCTTCCCTTTCCTCATGTGGCAAAGTAAGAGACCTCTGCAGCAGTCCAGTCCATCTATCTGCCTCTTCTCCCTTCAAGTGAGAGAGCACACACAGTAGACACTCCAATAATGTTGGGTCATTGACCAGTCAAATACTACTACTTTTCCATGAACATTTTGCATCTTTAATATTGCAGTGGTTTCTTTGTACTGACTTTGTGGAAAAGTAAATATAGAACTTCATTTATGAGACAAAGTTATTTTGATGTAACCGATATCCTCTTCTACTGAATAGGTTACAAAGTCTGAGTTAATGAGAAAGAGTGATTGTAGTAACTTCCTATCCTCGTCTATTTTGATTTTTTTTTTTCTTTAAAGAAAATGCTGGCCCTGGAATTCTTGCCTTTGGCCAAAAACAATAAAATTCTTATCTGGTAATAACTTTATTTAAAAATATGAAAGCCATGTGAGTGATCATTATTTTCCACCTGAGATAATGCATTTACATGTGTAAGGCACTTGTGTTGTGGGGAACTTTACAGAAAGAATCAACTTTCAAAGCAAAGATATCTTTAGTGACTCTATTTCCAACTGATGCACAACTATATGAGAATACAACTGTTATTTTGCTCAGCTAAAGCATGTTCTTGCATTGAAACCCTGCTAATGCCAATCATTCTGGAAACTACCCACCATCCCATTAACCCTTTTAGCCATATTCATATCTCTGTACAGCTGTATGTTTGGTAGGCATGTACTCATCACCTGTGTTTATATGTTTGCTTTCCTTTCCTCACAGCATCGAATTGAAGACTCTTCTGCTAATTAGTTGTGTAACATAGTTATATAACACTAGAGGCCCGGTGCACGAAATTCGTGCACGGGAGAGGGTGTCTCTCAGCCCAGCCTGCACCCTCTCCAATCTGGGACTTGTCTGACTGCCTGTTTACAGTCAGACATCCCTCTCACAATCCAGGACGACTGGCTCCAACCGCTCACCTGCCTGCCTGCCTGATTGCCCCTAACCGCTTCTGCCTGCCAGCCTGATCGATGCCTAACTGCACCCCTGCCGGCCCAATTTCCCCTAACTGCCCTCCCCTGCGGGCCTTGTCCCTTCCCAACTGCCCTCCCCTGCAGGCCTGGGTCCCCCCCAACTGCCTTCCCCTGCAGGCCTGGTCACCCCAACTGCCCTCCCCTGCAGACCTTGTCCCTCCCAACTGCCCTCACCTGCAGGCCTGGTCACCCCTAACTTCCTGCCCTTGCCAGCCCGGTTGCCCCTAACTGCCCTCCCCTGCAGGCCTTGTCCCTCCCAACTACCCTCCCCTGTAGGCCTGGTCCCCTCCCCCAACTGCCCTCCCCTGCAGGCCCAGTCACTCCTAACTGCCCTCCCTTGCCAGCCCGGTCACCCCTAACTGCCCTCCCCTGCTGGCCCAATTACCCCTAACTGCCTTCCCCTGCTGGCCTGGTCCCCCCCCCAACTGCCCTCCCCTGCAGGCCTTGTCCCCCCACAACTGCCCTCCCCTGCAGGCCTTGTCCCCCCCTAACTGCCCTCCCCTGCAGGCCCAGTCACCCCCAACTGCCCCCCTCCTGCAGGCCTGGGTTGCCCCCCCAACTGCCCTTCCTTGCAGGCCTGGTACCCCCAACTGCCTGATCGCCCACAACTGCCCTCCCCTGCTGGCCATGTTGTGGCGGCCATCTTGTGTCCACATGGGGTTGGCCATCTTTGACCACATGTGGGCGGCCATCTTGTGTGTTGGAGTGATGGTCAATTTGCATATTACTTCTTTATTAGATAGGATTGGGAATGTTACCTGACCTCATTGTGCCACAATGTTTTTTTAAATATAGTTTTATTGATTTCAGAGAGGAAGGGAGAGGGAAAGAGAGATAGAAACATCAATGGTGAGAGAGAATCACTGATTGGCTGACTCCTGCATGACCCCCACTGGGGACCAAGCATGCAACCCTGGGCATTCGCCATTGACCCGAATCAAACCGGGACCCTTCAGTCCACAGGCCAACACTCTATCCACTGAGCCAAATCAACTAGGGCATGCCTCACCTTTTTAATGTTTATTATTTGTCAGCCACAGTACCCGTTGCTTTATCTGTCTAATTTCATTTATCTGTATGTTAATGTGAAGGAGAGGCCAAAGAGCAAATGTGTTTATTCATTTAATTCTCATCACAACTTTGAAGTTAGACATTATTATTTTATTGATTAAGGTACTGAGATACAATGCCTGCCTTATTGCTTGGCCTTTTATAAAAATGAACCACATACTCAAAGCTGGCCTGGTAAACTCCAGTTTGGAAGGACACCTGGTTAAAAATGTCAGACCATCAATGACTACTTCTGCCCTTTTTCTTATTTAGTTTCAAGTGTCAGTTTTCTTACAAGCTACTGAACAAATGCCCTGTTGACTTCCAGTTCTTTGCACAAATAGATACTTAAGAAATATTTGTCTGGTTGGCTGTTCTAAAAAAAATAAAAGGAACACTTCAAACAACCAACTGTTGATAAGAATGTGTAGGATAGTACTGAAGTGTGTGAACTACAGAGTCCGGTAGACTCAGCCTTCCATTTGCTAGTTATATTACTGAAGGCAAGTTATTTCACCTTTTTCTTCATCTGTAAAATTTGGACAGTAATATTAGCCTCATGAGATGGCTGTGAGGATAAACTGAGAAAATTATGTAAGTACTTGGTACACTTCCTATATAATAAAAGGTCAGGGACCATAAGCCTAATGACCAGAACGACCGCTCAACCAGTTGCCATGAGGTGCATTGACCACCTCTTGGTCCCTCACCTCCCCCACCTCTCCCACTCCCCCACCCCCACCCGCAGGCGATTGGGGAAGTGGGTGGGTGGTAGTGGGGCGGGACTGGAGACTGGCGAGCAGGCAGAATGGCTGACCTCTTTGTCCCTCCCCCCAGCCTGCAGGCTCCAATGGATCAGCGATGGTGAATGGGGGAACCGGGGTGGGTGACTGGAGGACCGGGATGGCTGTCAGGCCCTTGGGATCCCCAGCTCATCCCCTGCTGCTTGGAGCCTCAGGCCGGCAGGAAAGCGGGCACTGGCAACTTCACCTCCATGCGCGTGTACCAGGGCAGCGCTGATGGGACACGCTTCCCACTCAGGGCTGCTCACATGGGTGCCGCCACTGCTCCTGAGGCTTGTGGCACTGACAGAAGCTGCGGGGCACACCTGCGACCTACCCACCCCAGCGGTGGAGGTGACTGGTGGACTGGTGAACTAGCGAACAGGCAGAAGATGGCCCTGATCACAGGCTAGGCCTAGGAACCCTTTCCGCACAATTTCATGCGCTGGGCCTCTAGTTGTACATATTAGTCACATAGTAAATAGTCACCATTACTAATAGTACTTAAGTTCTCCTTTACTGAGCAGTTCGACTCATGCTTTCTTATCCGAGACCTTTCTAAAGTACTTCTGTGGCTCTTTAATTTTTTGTTTTCAGTCAGATACTCTGGAAATGATTTTAATTCTTTCAAACACCAGAATACTGTTTAATACCTCCCCAAATGTCCTACATTAAGACTTAAGAAGTCTTAACATTAAAAAGCTGCTGCATCTTAAGTTGCATTTCAAGTATCTCAGCAAAGCAAGTTAGTGCAGATAATTTAAATGACACCCAGTCGTTTCCATTTATCTCTTTTTCAGAATATCTTTTTAGTTATGTACCTTAGGAATTTAGAACATGATGAAAGATGAATTTCTTAATATGTACATTATGTTTTCTGAACCTGTTAATTCTTTGAGGAAATTAAGGGAAAAAAATAATGAAGCCATGTTATACAGGTACTTAATTTTTTTTAATCTGTGGTACTACTATGGTAATTAATGCTTATTTTATGCAAACTAGACTATATCTGTTAACGGACACATTACTGTCAAGAAAATATTACTTGTCTTAATTATCAGTAATGAAGCAGGGATAAGCTGCTCACTTAGATATAACATATCTAATGACCTTTTCAGTTAGAGGTTGTGATGAAAGGTATCAGTTTCACAAATTATGCTTCATTCAGCTTCTGGCCTTTGTGTAGATTAATGTTTTGTGGATGAGTTTTAAAGTCAGGCATAAATTGTGTTTCATATTTAAAATTGATTTAGTGTCTTGCTTTTAGTACATCATTTTCTCATTTATAAACCCTCAATTTTACCTTCAAGCTTAAAAAAATAGTCCATAGTAAATTTAGGACTGCTTTACTAACTACCAGTGTTGTCTTAACCTTCCCAAATAAAACAGTACATATATTTCCACTTGTTCAACCAAAAGACAAGTTTGTTATTTCTGAATTTAGGACAATAAACACAATGTTTATAATGACAATTCTGAACTAAGAATATAGGAATATAAATATTTCTAATACTCTTTTTCCTGAAACTCTCTCAGATGACACAGAGCTAGTTATTTTGATAGAATTTACCTCTTAATCAGTCACTTACTGAATAATAAATATCTTATCAGGGTATGGAAACATCATTCAAGAACTCAGAGATTTATGCAATAGGAAAATTCGTAGCAATAGGAAAATTGCCCCATGTTTTAAGTTACTACTAGTAAGTAAGGATTTAAACATTTGGGGGTTGATGCAACAAAGCAATGAAATGGAAAGTGATTTTCTAATTTCTTAAGCCATGGAAACTTTTATCTCTCTAAAATCTTATTCAGAAGCCCAATTTAAAAATCTGACAAAATCAGAGCTGCTCTGCTTGAATGGAAAGGTTCCTACAATGACTTGAAGGAACCCAGAGGGCTCAAGGAGCAGAGTCTTGCTACTGTGATACGTACTTGAATTGTCCACAGAGCCCAAATAGCAGAGCAGGAGGGAAGAGTACAGACATCCTTTTCAACTCCTTCATTTTAACTGTGAGGCACCTAAAATTTAATACAGAGTAGACAGCCAAGTTCATGTCAATAAGTGCTATGATCTGAAATCTAAAAAAATTATAGCACTTCTAGGAGTGGGATCTTTTTTTACTCTTTGCTGCCCCACTACTGTGATAATGAATTTTGAAAACTCTTTAGAGAACAGTTTCTGAATTGACCTGTTCTTTCCATTAAAAAAATAAATAAAAAAGTAAGCCATAGATTTCCATTTCCAAGGGCATAGTAAGTCCTACCTGTCCCAAAACATCTACTGTTTACTTCTTGTCCATTGCTCATCTTAGAGTAGTGTGGGATGTTGGGTGCTGATTCTTCACTCTGGCTTTGCTGAAGAGCAAGAGCGGGACCAGGTTAGCAAAAGAGGAATTTTCCTGTGCTACCCTTAAATTCTTCAATTCCTCAAAAATATATTCATGCATAGAGTTGCCTGTGATTAGAACTCTCCATCTAACAGCTCCTCCACCACCTACCAGTGTCATGCCAACCAAGCTAACTTTTCATTTATTACTCAGGCTACATCAAATGTCACTGTCCCCTTTGGGGCTTCTCTGATCCATCCCCTATTTGTTCTCTCATAGCATCCTTTATTTCATCATAGCGGTAACCATACTGCATTGCAATTACTTTTCTCATCTCCTTCTACATACTCAGTTCCCTAAACACAGAGACCACAAATGTCTTGTTCATCATTGAATCCCATAGCCTAACAGAGTTTCTGACATGTGGCAAGTGCCCTATAATTATTAGGGAAGGAGGGGAGAGACCTAGACTCTACTCCCCGCTTAAAGGATATAACATGCTGATACAAACTGGTTTCTTGTTGAGAAGCAACCTTGGACTTCCATATGACTTTGGAAGAGTTATCTATCTCTGGGTCTTTGTTTCCCTTTCCAGTAGGATGATAATGCCTCCATTGTATAGCTTGTGTCTTCATCCTGCTGAAAAGATAAGGTGGTGAAGGCCTGGGGCCGGGCAGGAACCTGGTGGAGGGGACAAGGTGGGGGTGGGGAGGAGAAGGGGGACATCTGTAATACTCTCAACAATAAAGATTAAGAAATAAAGTTTCCCTGTATCAGAGCTTTCTTCTCAGTTTCTGAAGTATAATGGAGGAGGAAGTTACGTTTTCCTTCGGATAACAGATTAAGGAGTTGTCTCTTGGGAAATAATTTCTTTAAAATCATCTCACTTTTTTCCCATGTCCCAAGAAGTTAAGTAATGTACCACCTCCTTCATTTACAAATAAGCCAATGTACTTTTAATGCTGATGATGTTCTTTAAATTAAGTGTATTTGTAGTTAATCTTGGAAACTTTAGAATTTTATTTCTTTGTTTTATCCTTGAGAATTGTAGTTATACAACTCATAATTTAACATGTGTACAGTGTAGCTATGATGGAATTACTGTCTACAATTTAAAATGTCTGAATTTGTTTCTGTCAAAAATTAGGAATTTAAGTATAATTAATCAGTGCCCCTTCAAAAGCAGTACCACTCTTCCAGTTATTAATTATACTAGAGGGGGGGAGGATGTCCCTCAGCCCAGCCTGTGCCCTCTTGCAGTGCAAGACCCCTTGGGGGATGTCTGCCTGCCAGCCCAGGCCCAATCCCCCCTTGCAGTCTGGGGCTCTCACATCCGGGACCCCTCATTCCTTACCTCCCGCCACCGCCACTACACTCACCAACTCACCAGCCTTCTGGCTGAGCGGCGCTCCTGCGTTGAACATCTGCCTCTGGTGGTCAGTGCGCATCGTAGCAACCAGTCGTTCCGCCATTTGGTTAATTTGCATATTAGGGTTTTATTATATAAGGGTTATTTTTGTATTGTCATGAGCAGCTGATGAGGTGAATGGAGTGCAGAAGATGGGAGATGAGGTTAGAAGAGAATTATTCCACTCAGTTTTTTAGGAAGTTGGGAAAGAAAAAGTTAAGTTCAAGAAGAAAAACCATTGAATTTCAATAGTGATTCTACTACATATTAGGAAATAAAGTTTTTAAGGATTTTTTTTGGGGGGGGAGGCGGGAATAAAGCATGCACAACCAGAATAGCAATTTATATTTAACAGAACTAAATGGTCACATTTTCAAGTAAAATACTCCCTGGCATTTGAACAGCTGTTATATCTACATCAGATTTGAATACTGTTGTTTAACCTTCCCAGCTGTAGCGGGGGCAGTTTGTTAGTTTAATTCAGTATAAAATATGCATAGCATACTTAAATTTGAAACTTTAAACACATATTTGTATTAAATTGATAAATTTTGGTTCCCTAAGCCTATTTTAGATAAACCCTTTATCTCTCTGAGTTATTTATTGTTCTCAACTATATGTTTGAAAATAGTTAAAATATATTTCCAGCCCAGGTCTGTGTGGCTCAGTTGGTTGAGCCTTGTCCTATACACTGAAAGGTTGCTGGTTCAATTCCCAGTCAGGGCATGTACCCAGGTTGTGGTTTTGGTCCCTAGTGGGGGTGTGTACAGGAGGCAACCAATTGATGTTTCTATCTCACAAAAATGTTTCTCTTTCTCTCTCTCTCTCTCTCTCTCTCTCTCTCCCCTCTCCCCCCCCCTCTCTAAAATAATCAATAAAAACATATTTTAAAAATATTTTTTCCAAATCCTTTTTATACTTTTGTATTGGGAATGAACAAAAAATACACATTTTGGGTACATACACCTGTAATTGCATTGCTGTATTCATAGGAAAATTTAAATAATATGTGTTCCTATGTTTCTTCCTACTCGATTCTCTAACTCTAACAGAATTTTCTTTGCTAATGCAATGATGGAAATGGAATGAGGACAAGGTGGTTGCTGTAAGAAAGCAAAATAAAAGACCAGTACTTCTCAGTCTTACAAGACTAAGGTTAAAAGGGGTTAAGATCAAAATACATGTAATTATATGGCATGTGAATATAGTAGATAAAAATTTTGGTCTGCTAAACTAGAAAGTATTGCTTGACATTTGAAAGAGATAATTTTAGAAAAAATAAACACAACTGCTCATGGGTATACACCACTCGCATGTGCTCACACACATATACAGATAAATACAGGAAGAGTTATAGATTCATTTATATGTTGTATATGTACTATATACATACATATGTTCTTAGCTTTATTTTCTGGAGAACTTAGAAGCAATAACAACCTAAGAAATCCTCCAAGTACCCACACATTGGTTTCTAGGTATCATTTCCCACTAATAAAATAAAATAAAAAAAGGAAAGTGAGGGAAGGGAGGCTTTGGCAAAATAGCTGATTCTGGGGCTGGGGCACAGAAAGTATAGCAGTAAAATTGATATCCATGAGTCTATACTGAGATGGATGGATGGATGGATGGATGGATGGATGGATAGATAGATAGATAGATAGATAGATAGATAGATAGATAGATAGATGATAGATAGATGAAAAGAGAAACCTCTTTCATACAGAATACCAATGAATAAACTGGAGTAATAATGAATCAGAAAATCACCATTTGACAATCATAGTTGTATTTAGTTCAGACAGGAATTGTCAATGGAGGCTAAAGTGGCTGATGGGTTGATGAGGAATAGGATATTGACAGAATCTCAAAGTATTTCCAAACTACTAGTCATTTGCAAAGGGAAGAATTATGACTTTACAGTACAAAAACCTGATTAACAACATGACCAAGTGATCAGTTCACATCACAAATGGATTGAGGTCACATGGGGCACATCACCTTGATGAGACACTAAAGAGCAGAGTCTCATATTAGTGGTTTCCCTGTGCAAAAAGCATAATCAAGAGGAAATATCAGACAGATCTCGGCCATCAAATATGTTAAGGTTTTCAAAGTTTTCTTAGATTTGTGAATTGAGGATAAAGATTGTTGGATCTGTGTAAGGTACCAGAGGCCCAGAAAAATAAGTTTTCCAATCTCACACAGAAAGTAACAGAGCCAAATCCAGAACCAAAGTCTCCTGATTCCCAATCCTTGGATGATGGCTCAGTAACAGATTACTAAGGCAAGATAAGGGATATTTGTGTTAAAAGATTACTGACCTTTGGGAGTTCATTCACGGGAGCGTCTGATAAGAGCGCATGTTCTGTGTTGGCAATTTCAAGTGCATCCTGAAGAAATATAGAAAATCTTAATTCATTCTCCTCGCCTATTTCCTACATGGTAGTATAAATGCACACATGAGTAGATTTCTTCCCCTCTACCTTTCATCCTCATCCCTCTCTTACCCTATACAGTGTCCTTCCTCTACAGAACTAGAGCATAGACTTGGACTTCAATCACTCCTTTTTTCTAATGTGATTTTTCTTTCACTTGAATATCCCTAATGCCTAAAGTGTTTTTAAGGTTTCCAATAGCCAGCCATTGATTTGAACTGCTGTATAAGAAAAATGGTCTTTCCGGGATACTATATCTCCCCATACAGTTTTTGGATATCATTAAGGATTGTGTACTCAGTATTTCCTTCTCTCTCTCTCTCTCTCTCTCTCTCTCTCTCTCTCTCTCTCTCTCTCTTTTAATGTTCTTTTTTTACTGTAAAAAGAAAATATCCAATATTTCTATTTTATAACCAGTATAAATAAGTTTGAAAGCTAAATATTACCCTTTAAACTGTCACAGTTGCTTAAGTGGGTTTTCAGTAAGTTTCTTGTATCTTAAAACTCAAATTTTCAGTCTTTAAACTCTGTTTAAAATTTTAGAAAATAACAAAGAAATGTCACAGCTTTGCTATTTAAACACTTACATGATTAAAATAAGATTGTGAGTAAAATTATGCTATTGCCTTGATTAGGTTCTAATATCATTTTTTATCCTGCGGCACAGATATTTGATATCCTGTTTTAAATGTATGCCCAAAACTATGGCCTGAACATAATTGTTTAAATAGCTGCATCTCTTGGGTTCCCAAACTGCTTTTTTCCATTCTTACTCCAACATCTTGATGGCCAAGTTCGTTATTTCTTTTCCTGTGTTTTTAGGTTACTAAGTTAAGAGCTCTACATACAGACTTAAAAGTTTTTGTAGATTCTAAATATTTTATTATAAATTTAGCCTTGATAATTCTTTTTTTATATATATTTTATTGATTTTAGAGAGGAAAGGAGAGGGAGAGAGAGAGATAGAAACATCAATCATGAGAGAGAATCATTGATTGGCTGCCTCCTGCACGCCCCCTACTAGGGATCGAGCCCACAACCCAGGCATATGCCCTTGGCCGGAATCGAACCTGGGACCCCTCAGTCCGCAGGCTGACGCTCTATCCATTGAGCCAAACCAGCTAGGGCCCTTGATAATTCTTATTTACCTAATGTAACAGGTATACATTTTCAATATTTATCAGTAAAGATAGCACTTCTTTTAAAAAAAGATGAACAAAGACATTTTTTAAAAATATGTTTTATTGATTTTAGAGATAGAAACATTGATAAGAGAGAAACATTGATCGACTGCCTCCTGCACGCCCCGCCCCCCCACCGGGGCTCACAACCCAGACAGGTGCCCCAACCAGGAATCAAACCAGTGACCTCTTGGTATATGGGTCAACACCCAACCACTGAGCCACACCAGCTGAGCTAAGACATAATTTAAGTAGACCTTTAGTATACCTTTACTTCTCAACATACATATCTAGTTTTTATAGATTATGGCCAAAGACTGAATAACAACCATTAACCCAATAGAGAGCAAATAATATATTGATGACTATTACTGTCTGTCCTTAAATTTCTGTCTATCCCTCTAAATCTACTTTATTTAGTAAATACAATTGTAATTGCATTTCCAAAAGTGAACTTTTTTTCTCCCATAATTGGTTAACAGGTACCTGTGATCATAACATACTACCACATGATAAGACAGAATGGCTTTAAGCATTAACATTCTGAGATTTTAATCAAATAATTAGACTTGAATTAAATACACACACACACACATGGAGAGGTGAATGAGGAGTTATTGTTTAATGGGTACAGAGTTTCAGTTTGGGAAGATGTAAAAGTTCTGGAGATGACTATTTTGATAGTGTGATGGTTATACAACAATATGAATGTACTTAAAGCCACTAAAAAATATACACTTAATATATAAATTTTATGTATGTTTTACCACTATATATATTTAAAATCTGATTCATAATTTTACATCTGTAGGTGATTCTTCCTTGTCATAGACATTTGCTACCATTTAGTCTTTAACCATAATATATACTATTTATTCGCTTAACATGTGTTACATACTTAGTCTATGTTAGGTGTATATTCTGGGTGTAAAATATTTCTGAAAGTTATTTTTTTAATTGACTCAGCTTTTTTTTTAAGCTATATGACCTTGTATAAGTTATTTGAACCCTATAAACTTATTGTAAAATAAGGATAATAATATCTATTCAAAAGGTTGTTATAGAGAGTAGTTAATATTTAAAATTTTATTGGAAAGATGATTATTATTTATAAAAAGCACTTAGCACACAATGACATGCATGGAAAGCACTCAGGAAATCATAACTGTTAGCACTTTTTATTAAACAATGCAAATGAATTAACACACCAAAGTTACTTGCAATTCTTGGTTGTCTTTTGGGGGCTGCATATACGGATTACATCTTAGTCACTTCCTGCATTCTCTGTATTTATTTGTTTATTTGACTTGCTAAACATGACACATACTAGTACAAAGGATCTTGTGACCCTATGTGTGATCTCTTAGGACCTCTTCAGCCTTCCAGGCCTTGCACCAATGCCTTAGTCAACAAGCTTGCTAAGCAAGGGAAACAGAGAAAGAAGTAAGACAGGCATGCAATGTGCTGGTATTTCTGTGGAAAAACTCCTATTGCCTGGCAATCCCTAGAGAGCCTGAAACAGCTCTAACAGCTTTCAGATTTAGATAGCCTCTTTATTAATATATCCTGTGGGACTGCTAGTTTTAAACAATTACTATTGATCAGAAAGGTTAACCAGTGTTCATCAAAGTATGAATACATTATTTAAACATAATTAATATATGTATACGCTGCTCCATTTATGAAAGGATTTGAGGCAGTTACCTAAGTGCTGTTATCACCATTTTATTGAAATGCAAAGTAACTAGACGAAAAGGAGTCTCAGAAGTTTTTCTCCTCAATGTCTTTGGCTGTGGTTATCCAGCTAGGTTACCCTAGTCCAGTGGTCGGCAAACCACGGCTCGCAAGCCACATGCGGCTCTTTGGCCCCTTGAGTGTGGCTCTTCCACAAAATACCACAGCCTGGGCGAGTCTATTTTGAAGAAGTGGCGTTAGAAGAAGTTTAAGTTTAAAAAATTTGGCTCTCAAAAGAAATTTCAATCATTGTACTGTTGATATTTGGCTCTGTTGACTAATGAGTTTGCCGACCACTGCTAGACGTGTCGTATCTGGTGGTAAGTATTAGATTATTTTTTAAAGAAATCAAAATGTTTTCTGATTTAAAAAGAAGAATTAGTACAATTGCTTTTTTTTCTCTTAGTTAATATACCCTCTCCTAAAATTATTCTCAACTTGTTTGAAACTGAAGGCCAAGAATGTGGAGTGAAATAGAAACTATATGAAACAACTAAATATATCACCTTTTACATATTTATCTACAAGCTTAAAATTCAGGATATTATATGTACTCACATATCCAGCACTATTACTTAAGCTAAAGCACACTTCTGAAACCTGATAGGAACAATACTGTAAAGCTTAATTATATTTTTATGGCCCATGCCATCTGTGCGTTTGTTCTGCTTACAACAGCAATAAGGTATTAAAAAAACACAACAATACATTTAGTTTGAGGCAAATTATCTCATCATTTAAGATCCTGTGCTTGTATTGTGGATTTTTGTATCTGTTTGAAATAGAAAAACTTCTCAGCTACTTAAAAACGATATGTGGTTGATTCAAACAGAAAACACAAAACTCCTGTTTTTGTTTCTTAAATTCTAATTTAGATTAAAGAAAGCACTATAATTGTTTAATATACAATGGTATATGACATAAAGTTTATTTTCTGATACCTAAAAATTAAGACTGTCGAAGTCATCATATGATGTGCTTATATTTAATTTATCATTGGAAGCTATAGACTTAAAAATTATTGCTATATAGACTTGAAATATGCAGATTCAGTATCTATTTGACATTTTAATCATTTCTCAAAACACTATTAACAGATGTTAAAATTTCTCTGTAATCATAGTGTAGTTATTATACCTCTTAATAAATAATAACGTGGCTATGTCATTTTTTAATTTCACTTTTTCAAAGGAAAAAATAGGGTACCATTATAAAATATTTAGTAATTTCTCTAAAAGTAAGAGATAGATATTAAATTAATCTTGTGGTGTTTAAACCTTACAAATGTTTGACACTCTACATTTAAATTTTCTGAATGATGTATTCCTTTATGTAACATAATATTCAATACCAATATACATAATTTCATGTATATACATGTATGAAATAAACCTTGTAAGTCATGTTAGTAGGAATACTATCTACTATCCTTGATATTCAACTGAAGATATCAGCTGGTCAAAGTCTTCATTTTAGCAGGTATAATCTATTGAAAATAAGCTTTTAAATCAACAAATATTGAACCATCTTTGTAAGTCGTAAATGTGAGAATTTTAATGAACTCACTATTAAACTTCCCTTTAATCTGTAACAGTGTATTTCATTTATTCTATGATTCACATATGCCATATAATTTCATGGTAATAATTGATCAATTCTACTTTGATAATTGATGCATTATTTTTCTTTAAATTATATTAAATCTATATGAGTTTCTTATTGCTGCTGTACTAAATAAGCATAAATTTTATGATTTAAAATAACCCAAATTTATGTTATAGTTTTAAAGATCAGAAGTCCAAAGTCAGTCTTAATAGAATAAAAATCAAGTTATCTGAAAGGCTAGTTTCTTCTGAAGGCTCCAGGGAAGAATCCATATCTTGCCTTTACCAGTTCTGGAGACTGCCAGCTTTCCTTTGCTTCTGGGTGCATCACTTCAGCCTCTACTTCCATCATCACATCACCTTCTCTCTGAATTTGATACTTCTGCCTTCCTCTCATAAGGATTCTTGTGATTACATTGGGTCCAGAATAATCTCCCAGTCTCAGGATCCTTAACTTAATCCCATCTGAAAAGTCCCTTTCACCCTCCATAACATATTTACAGGTTCTAGGGATTAAGGACATGGACATCTTGCTGGTAGGCAAGGGCATTATACAGCCTACCACATACCCTTTTACTTTTTTAGTTTTAATTCCTTAAAATGGCATTGTTCTCTTTTTTTTTTTTTTTTTTTTAAAGATGTCAGTCTCTTTTTTTTTTTTTTTTAAATATATTTTATTGATTTTTTACAGAGAGGAAGGGAGAGAGATAGAGAGTTAGAAACATCGATGAGAGAGAAACATCGATCAGCTGCCTCTTGCACACCTCCTACTGGGGATGTGCCCGCAACCCAGGTACATGCCCTTGACCGGAATCGAACCTGGGACCCTTGAGTCCGCAGGCCGATGCTCTATCCACTGAGCCAAACCGGTTTTGGCGGCATTGTTCTCTTTTGCCAGAAGGTCTTTACGCTAGATTCTGAGTCTTCCTAGAATACCTTTTCCATCCCTCCACCCCCATTCTCAACCTAGATAATGCTTTCTGGGGCCCCAGAATAATTTTTTCCACAGGGAAACCTTCCACAACCTCTCTCACTAAATTAATTTCTCCTCTTATATATCCTCAAGGTACCATGTACTTCTTCATAGCACTTATCAGTTCATTATTTTTACATTTACTGGTAAATTCTTTGAAGTTTTCCACCCCACTATAGTTTATAAACTCTGTAAGGACAGGCACCATGAGTTTGTCATTTATTTATTTTCTTTATCATTGTAATCCCATCGCCTATTCAGTACATATTTGTGAAAAGGAATGCATAATCTTGTACATTTCATATTAGATTTATTTCCTAAATATTTTGTGAGGGTTTTATTCCTGTCTGTTGTGAATGGGATTTTTTTTTTTGTTTTAATACATTTTTGTATTAATGCTTAAATGTTGATCTTGTGTACATCCACTTTATTGAGTAATCTCATTAATGCTAAGTTTCTCACTTCAGTCTCTTGGATTTTATAGGTGGATGATCATGTTGTCTACAAATAATGATCATTTGTCTCTCCCTTTCTGTTATTTATACATTTTACTTCTTTTTATTATCCAATTGCTTTGTTCAGGACTCGCAGTATATGTTAAATTTACTGGTGAAATCTTTGTTCCTGTATTTTGTTTTACCACTAAAAGAATAAATTTGTTTCAGATATTTGGTAGGTCTTATTTTTTAGTTAAAAGATGCTTTTATCTATTTCCTAGCTTATGAAGAGACATTGAGTGTTTTTTCTGCTTTTATTTTTGTTCTTCAATCTTTTAACATAGTAAATTCCTATTTGTATATTCATATCATGTGTTTCTCCCAACCCCACCCCTTTCTCTTTCTCCTTCTGTAATGCGGTTTCTTCCTTTACTCGTGAGACACACGAAGCCAGTAAAGAGTTCTGTCTTATTTCAGATAGTTTTCATATGAGCCCATAAAATGTAACTTCAATTTTTGAAAGTTTAGCAGTGTGCAGTTCAAGGCATAATTTTAAAAGCCAGTTCTCAATTATCTACATGTGTGTATTAACCACATTTCAGTTTATCTGCAATGAAGATTTCAAGTTTTTATTGACAATGTCATATCATTTTCTTAACTAAGAAACTCTTCATATAAATATCTTGTGAGGGATCCAAAATAGTGAAACTCATAGAAACAGGTAATAGAATGGTACTTGCGAGAGTCCAGGGGGTGGGGGAACTAGGGAATTGTAGCTCAGTGGATATAAAGTTTCTGGTATATAAGAAGAATAAGTTATATATTCAGGATAGATTGCATATTAAATGTTCTTACCACCAAAAAATAAATAAACATGAAAGAACACAAGGAAATTTTTGGAGGAGATGGGTATGTTTAGTGCTTGATTGTGGTGATGGTATCATGGGTATATGGATATATATAAACTTACCAAGATGTATATAGTGTTCAGCAAAAGTAGGCTTATAGGCCTAGCTGGTTTTTCTCTGTGGATAGAGTGTCAGCCTGAGGACTGAAGGGTCCCGGGTTCAATTCTGGTCAAGGGCACAAGCCCCAGTTGCATGCTTAGTCCCCAGTGGGAGGCATGCAAGAGGTAGCCAATCAATGATTCTCTCTCACCATTGATGTTTCTATATCTCTCTCCTTCTCTCTTCCTCTCTGAAATCAATAAAAATACATTTGTTAAAAGTAGGCTTATAGTTGTGAGTACACAAAACACAGAGTTTATTCTTATATTATTACTTATTAATTATTGTATTCTTTTCTTTTTTTAATATATTTTATTGATTTTTTACAGAGAGGAAGGGAGAGGGATAGAGAGTTAGAAACATCGATGAGAGAGAAACATCGATCAGCTGCCCTCTGCACACCCCCTACTGGGGATGTGCCTGCAACCAAGGTACATGCCCTTGACTGGAATCGAACCCGGGACCCTTCAGTCCGCAGGCCGATGCTCTATCCACTGAGCCAAACCGGTTAGGGCTATTGTATTCTTTTCAATACGAACTATTGTAAACCTACTTTTGCCCCAACCTATACATTAAATATGTGCATTTTTTGTACATCAGTTATGCCTCAATAAAGCTAAGTAAATAGAACACTCATTTACTATAACCTGGCTAGATCTAGAAGAGAAAAGCTACCAATTCATTCAAGTAAAGGTGAAAGACAACAAGTTTATAAACTGGTGCTTTTTTAAGCTCTCATTTGAACTCTTATGTCAATACAAGTGCCCTCGGAGATTATGCTCGTTTTTGCCAGCAGTGGGAAAGCCACAACAAAAATAATGCTGACGTGTATTCTGAATCAAATATACTTTTTTCTTTAAGCTGCTCTTTTGGATTAACCATGCCTAAGATCTCACTCAACTTTGTGAAAGGGGTCCTTCATTAATTGATTTTATTAAATTTCCTACTGTGTGTGCAACAATTCTCCTATCTATACATCCTTACCATTGACTATTTTTAGTTTTTGAGTCAAAATAATTTGAGCAAAAGAGTATAAACTTAAAATAGACAATTGCTGATATGAGATTCACATGTCCTTAACAGGAAAACATCATGCATACCTAACTTGGTTCCAGTTAGGAATAAGATGATCAAAAACTGTTAGAAACTAGATAGAAATTCCTTTGCCCAGTATTTTCAATCCAAAGGCCTCTACCTTTAAGAAAATCTTTGAGGCTGGCCAGCATGGCTCAGTGATGGAGTGTTGACCTATAAACCAGGAGGTCATGGTTTGATTTCCGGTTAGGGCACATGGGCTTGATCCCCAGTAGGGGGTGTGCAGGAGGCAGCCAGCCAATGATTCTCTCTCATCACTGATGTTTCTATTTCTCTCTCCCTCTCCCTTCCTCTCTGAAATCAATAAGAATATCTTTTAAAAAAGAAAGAAAGAAAAGCTTTAGAGGCCGATTAAGTTTATGCTCAGACTGGAAATTGTCTCCAGAAAATGTAACACCTACTGAAAGAACCAAGTAAAGTGTTATGAGTTAACTGCCAGTTATATGCAAACAGCTGATACTCAAACTCTCTAAATATGATCCTTGTCTCCAAGAAGGAGTGCATTTCAGACATAGATGTTAGTTCCAGCCTTGCCACTCACTAATTGTCTGACTTTTTCCTCACCGTGAGTAAAATGTGATAATGATGACTATACCTACTCTGTTCTAAGGATGGAATGATTATCACATGTGAATTGTCCAGTACAATAATTGGCACACCTTAAATCCTCAGTTTTGGAAAGCAAAATTTAGACACAAAATAAGTCTAATATCATCTTAAGATAATAATGGATTAAATTATTAGTTGTTTCTATGTACCAAGAATACTATAAGAAAGAAGCCTTCTCTGGTTATACTATATAAATAGTGTACATGCGCACACTCCCTCAGCCTTCCCTATACTTACCACAATCTTTGTTTGTTAGTAGTTTCTTATTTGTCTTTCCCTCTACACTGTAAGCTCTTTTAGTGCATGGGCCATATTTCTCTCGTGAATTTCTTGCAGTCTCAGTACCCTGATGCAGAGTAGGGACTCACTAAATATTTGTTGAATGTATGACTTAAAGAGAATGAATTATTGTTGGCCAACATTAGCAAAGCAGCATTGTGGAGAAGATGACATTTGAAATGGATCTTGAAAAATTAGTAAGATTTGGGTGGACAGTGTGAAAAATGCATTTCAGGTTAATAGGCATGAAATAACTGAAACACAATGGGTAGACAGACACAGTGAGTAAGAAGGGAACCATTTTAATTTTAGGTAAAAAGAGATCATTGAAATAAGCTTTTCACACCTCTTCATTTTATAGATAAGAAAAATAAGACCCAGACAGTGACAGAATCTATATCTTTTCTATGTCATGTAACTAACATAGCTTAATAGGACAGACTAGAACTGTGACTTTGGGCTATCAGTTCAATGAAGGAGTAACTAGATAGGGAGGTAACTGTAAGCAAGAAGTCTACTTAGGAAACAATTGCAGTAATCGAAGCCCAAAGTGATAAGGGAACAAGCAATAGAGCAAGAGGAGTCATATGTTATGTTTTATTATACTCTTACATTGAATATGAATGTTTATGGTTAGAGTAAACATGAACCAAGTAGAAAACTGGAAAGGGCAGATACAGCGCTCTGGGATATTACACTCAAACCATACGTAAATATAAAAAGATGTACTTTTTTAAAAAGATATTCTTTATGAGAAAGAAAACAGATTCCACTAAACCTAGGGATAATCACAAACTTTATCTGGGATACTTTTGAAAATGAAGGCACTGTGTGTACCATGTGGGAAATGTTAGGTGCCCTCTTAACAAATCATACACAGAATAACTATAGGCAAATAAACCTTTCAAAAGTGGGCTGACGGCTTTTGACAGCAATATAAAGCCATCTTTCAGAGACAGTAATTCAGGCAGGCCCATCTGAGTCATTTCCTCTATAAAATGTCTTTAGTGGAAATACAAGAAAAAACACCAGTAAACTAATAATTATCTCCTCTTTGTCATCAGGGTGGCCTAGGTTAGTTAAATGCCACCTTGAAATTAATTGCATCTCATTTTATCTACCTGGAATTATTCTGTTATCCTTTTCTTAAACTCTAGCACATTTGTATGTGACCTGTTTTTTTTTTATATGTACGGATCCAGAACATCAATATGATGGATGATAAAGATAAGTATGTATCTCAAAATTATTCTACACTCTCTCTATAATTTTTTAAATCAAATATTTTGACTGAGTTAACCACATTAGTCATTTATTTAATAGACTGGTAGGTACAACTTTGGTCTTTATTATTTTCTTTCTTTTCGCTTTAATAAAAAAACACATAATGAATTAAATCATAAACCTATAAATTAAAAACTGCCTCATATTGCAAATTCATATTAATGATGCAGCTGATGAAAATAAGTATCCATAACCTAAAGATGCACAGTGCTAGGGACAAAGGTGGCATTTTACATTTTTATTAACACTTGTAATTTTCTCCTGCTTGATTTCTTTTAGGCCAAGCCCAATTTCTTCTTAGCCATGGGTCAGTGAGCTCATGCTGATTCTCATATGACGGATGGCTTGATTTTGCAAAGATATCACCAACTACCAATACCTAGGTCTAGCTGCCATCATCATGAACAACCTAGAATAATAGAAAAGTATGAATTTGAAAGTATTATTGCCTTTAATTTCACTGACTAGCATACCTGGTCGCCATCAGATTTGTGTGTATCTGTGAAAGATTAAATTTTTAAACATTATTAATGTGGTAGTAACAAAATAGCATAAAACAAGCAAAATAGTATTCTGTTACACATATTTGTTATCTTTTCCCGTTAAACATCATAGGAAAAAACAATACACTTTAAATGGTAAAATTTTATATTTAGTATATGATCTCTTACAACCAAATGTAAATTTAAGAACAAGTGGGTTTCACTAGAATATGATACGTATCTGCTTTAATAGCTGTTCTACATCCTCCCAAATGAAAACAATATTATATTAATAAATTATAAGGGGCTTCTATTAGCTTGATAAATAAGTACATTTAAAACACAAGTTAGAAAAGGATTTGTTTAAATGCTTTAAATAAGTCTTTATCATACTATTCTAATGATGTCAAATACAACCTTCATTCTGAAGATTTTAGAGATTTAATCTTTGAAAATATTAATAACAGCTTACAGCAGGTAAGCTATAAAATAATACTGGATGCTGTCTATTTAGTTTCTGGTTGAAAAAGCACAGCAGTACTTTAGTTCATTACCTTTGAAAAAACCAGTAACAAGATAATACAGCTGCCTCTGATTAAGATGTAAATTCTTTCTAATTAGAATGTAAATTCTTACATTTAAATGAAGACATCAATTGTCAGGATGCCATATGATATCTTATTCCACCTTGCCTGAATGAAGCCCTCACTGCTCATCTATGGCACTAAAATAGTTTTGCAATCCCTTTGTTCTCTGATTCTTGTAATATTCTCTCTTCATGTTCCCTTTTCACATTGCTTTTGTTTGTTTTCCCCCTTGCATCTGATATTGCTGTGCCTTGGGATTTTGCAGAAATTTGGAATGAAAATTGAGTTCAGTCAGTGCCAGTATTTGCTTGTGCCTCAATTACTTCTGCTGAATTTTCCTCAATGCAAATCAGGCAGGTTGCATAAAGTGGTGCATGTATTTGAAATAATTAATTTTCCGTAAAATGATGGATCAAATCCAATCAACCTTTATGAAATCTAAATAATAGACTAGAGAATTAGAAATTAATTAACATTTTGTGTTGTTAATACTTTATAGTATAAACTAGCAATAGTAAGTTTTACTGTTGATTCTAACTTTGTCTTTATTAAAGGTTGATGAAAACGTGCCTCAATCATTTCTTGCCAGAAATATGCTAACAAGGAATCCTATATCGATAACATTGAAGCAAAGTTTTCTATTATATAAATTATTAACCAGTGAGTTGAATTATTTGTGCTTCTCTTCACAGAGCAGTAGTCAAAGTTTTATCTTGAATAATGTATACTAATTTATAGAAATCTACTGTTATATTGGATAGGCCATGAACCTTTGAGCATAGCATTATACCTTTATTTTATATCCTGTTTCTTCAACAAAAAGAGGTATAAGTTTAGAAGTGAACCAACTCAACCAATCTTACAGATAGAAGGGGGCCTCCATAGTCTTTATAAAATTATTATAAAATTATTATAAAAGTATTATTATAAAATTTCAAACATATACAAAAGTAAGGACTAGTATAATGAACCCCTGTGTAGCCATCATCAATTATCAAGGAGCTAACAGGGAAGCAAAACATACAACCTGAAATAATAATAACATGCAAGTAATCCTATATAATAAAAGCCCAACAGCCAAACAGCGGAATGACCTATCGACCAGTTGCTATGACATGCCCTGGCCACCAGGGAGCAGATGCTCAACACAGGAGCAGTGCACTCCCGCAGCAGGAGCAGCCACTCAGAGGGTGGGTCCACAGCCACTCAGCGCTCCCACAGCAGGCCGATCCCCACAGACCACACCCCCCACCAGTGCATGAATCCTGTGCACTGGGCCTCAAGTAGAGAATAATGTGCAATTACAGAAGCTAAACTGCAGTTAGAGAATATGAGTGCTGTGGATAGTAAGAGAAAATTAATTTGTGCTGAATGAACAAAGAAGAGAAAGAGCATTCCAGGTGGGGCGGAGATGCCATAGAAAAGATTTAGCAATGAGCAGAATCTGTTGATAGTATAGTTGATGATATGGCATGATCAGAGTTTAGTGTTTTTATATATATTTAAGTAGTTAACTTCGGTAAGATGGAGGGATTTGAGAACCAGGCAATACATTTTAGTATTAACTAGTCAAAGAAGTATTTTAGGCTTTAGAGTGACAGCATCAAAAATACCTTTTCTTTTTTGTAACTTTTTTTTTAATAGATTTTTATTGATTTCAGAGAGGAAGGGAGAAGGCAGAGAGAAACATCAGTGATGAGAGAGAATCATTGATCAGCTGCCTCCTGTATGCCTCACACTGGATGGGGATCGAGACCACAACCAGAGCATATGGCCTGATCGGGAATTGAACTGTGACCTCCTGGTTCACGGGTCAACACTCAACCACTGAGCCATGCCAGCAGGCTGAAAAATACCTTTTCTTTGTACAAACAAAAATTTCATCTGTTGTACTTAAAATTCTTTCCTAGTCTTTGATCATGTTCACAAATAGGACATTTCTAGTGACTAAAGAATAAATTATAAAGAAATATTTTGTCTCTGACCAGCTAATTAAAAACAAATGGTAGTAATAAATCTATAATGTTACATTTTACTATATTACATGTTACTTGACTTCTATATCCATCATAATCAAGAGAAATATCATTATTGTTATTCATAGGTCACTTGAAAGTTTTTTGAAACCATAATATATTTGTTTTTGCACGATTATAAATTTGTGATATTATTTATATACAGTGTTAGTCTCTCATTGCTGCTGTAACTAATTACCACAGACTTAGTGGCTTAAACAATACACATTTGTCTTACAGTTCTGGAGAACAGAAATCAAAAAATCTTATGGGGCTAAAATCGAGGGGTCAGCAGGGCTGAGTTCCTTCTGGAGACTCTAGAGGAGGATCTGTTTTCTTGCCTTTCCCAACTTCTAGATGCCACCTGCATTCCTCGGCTGGTGACCCCATTCTGCATCTTCAGAGCCAGCAATGTTGGGCTGAGTCCTTGTTAAACTTTCACCTCTCAGGTTCTCACTCTTTCTCTTTTTTAAAAAAATATATATTTTTTTAATTTTGGGCAGTATTACAGATATCCCATATCTGCCCCCATCCCCACCCTGTTTTGCTCCCCTTCACCCAGCCCCTTCCCCACCCCAGGTCTTCACCACACTATTGTCTGTGTCCATGGGCTCTGCATATCTGTATATATAAAAGCCCAGCGACCGAACAGCGGAATGACCAGAACAACCGGTCGACCAGTCACTATGACACTCACCACCAGGAGGGCAGACACTCAACGCAGGAGCTGCCCCCTGGTGGTCAGTGTGCTCCCACAGTGGGAGTGCCGCTCAGCTGACCAGGATGAGCAGCACTCCCACAGCGGGACAATCCCCGCAGGCCATGCCTCCCACCAGTGCACCAATCCATGCACTGGGCCTCTGGTAAGTATGTAAGTTATCAGGTTCTCTCTTACCCTCTTTCACTTTTAAGGACCCTTATGATTATATTGGGCCCACTGGGATAAGTCTAGATAATTCCCCTCTGTGATGTGCAGAAACATATTACAGGTTCCAGGGATTAGGACTACTGTTTTGCCTACCTTAACATTTCTTTCATATTTACTCCTCAGTGACTGCATTAATAGACCATAGAGACAGAACTACTTCATTGGCTCAGAAAGAAACTTTTTCTCTGCTTTAAAAGAAACTAAAATGTATCATTTCAGCTGACCTTGAGGAAAAGAAAAAAGAGAAATTAGACTAAATACTATAAGTCACAACAATTGCACAACCAAGTGTAAATATTTGTACAAAATTGTATACTAAAATTTGTTGTTGTGCACATGACTCAAAAAATGTATTTCAAAGAAGGGAGTAAGAAGCAAGCATTTGGGGGAAACTTACTATGTGGCAGGCACTATTATAAATATTTTGGATGTATTATTGCCATTTAATCTTTAAACACCCAATTGAGTATATTTCTTCCTTTTAATGATAAGGAAGCTGAGGCTGGAAGACTTTAGGTTAAACTTCCCAGAAGACACAGTTAATGAGCAATCCCAAAGTCTTCGTATTACACCTTGCTAAATTCTGTGAAATGTCAGTTGTATCCATCTATGAAGAAACATATTTTTTCGTATTGGTTAAGATTAAGGCATTCAGCCTGGCCAGCCAGAGTGGCTCAGTTGGGTAAGTGTTGTCCTGTACACCAAAAGGTTGCCATTTCGATTCCCAGTCAGGTTCAATTCGCAGTCAGCAACAGATCAGGCACGTGCTCGCTCTCTCGCTCTCTCTGTCTCTCTCTCTCTCTCTCTCTCTCATTCAGGTGAGGATTTTTAAAAAATAAAAAAGATTAAGGCATTCAGAGTATTATGAAATAAACAAGTATGAGACATAATCCTGTCCATCAACAGAACACTACAGTTCCCTTTTCTCCACATTCTCACCAACATTGGTTATCTCTGGTGTTTTTTTTTATGATAGTCATTTCTAAGAAGAATGAGGTGATTTCTCATTGTGGTTTTGATTTGCAATTTCCTGGTAATTAGTAATATTAGTACCTTTTCATGTACCTATTGGCCTTTTTTATGCCTCCTTTGAAAAAATGTCAATTCAGTTCCCCTGCCTATTTTTTAAAATTTTTTAAATATATTTTATTGATTTTTTTACAGAGAGGAAGGGAGAGGGATAGAGAGTCAGAAACATCGATGAGAGAGAAACATCGATCAGCTGCCTCCTACACATCCCCCACTGGGGATGTGCCCGCAACCAAGGTATATGCCCTTGACCGGAATCGAACCTGGAACCCCCCAATCCGCAGGCCGACACTTTATCCACAGCCAATCCGGCCAGGGCTCCTCTGCCTATTTTTTAATCAGATTTTTTTTTCCTATTACTAGTAAGTTGTATGTGTTCTTCAACTATTTTGGATATTAACCCCTTATCAGATATATGATTTATAAATATTTTCTCCCATTTTTTTTAGATTGTCTTTTCATTTTTTGGATTATGTCCTTTGCTGTATAGAAGCTATTTAGTTAGATGTAGTTCCACTTGTTTAATTTTGTTTTTATTGCCTTGGCTTTGGGTGTGAAATCCAAAAGAAAATGTTGCCTAGACTAATATAAAATTGCTTACCACCTATGTTTTCTTCTAGGAGTTTTATGGTTTAAGTCTTATGTTCAAGTCTTTAATTCATTTTGAGTTGATTTTTGTGTCTGGTATAATATAGTGATCGAGTTTCATTCTTTTTCATGTTGCTGCCCAGTTTTCCCAATATCATTTATTGAAAAGGCTATTTTTTTCCCGTTGCATATTCTTGGCTCCCTTGTCAAAAAGTAATTAATCATATATGGATGAGTTTTATTTCTAGGATCTTGATTCTGTTCCATCTATGTGTCTTTTTAAATGCCAATATGATACTGTCTTGATTACTTTAGCTTTGTAATGTAGTTTGAAGTCAGGGCATGTCATGCCTTCAGCTTTGTTCTTCTTTCTCAAGGCTTTTTTTGCTGCTGGGGTCTTTGGTTCTATACACATTTTAAGAGTGTTTGTTCTATTTCTGTGAAAAATGCCCTTGGGATTTTGATAAGGGTTGTACTGAATCTATAGGTTATTTTGTGCAATATGGACATATTAATAATATTAATTCTTCTAATCCATGAGTACAGACTATATTTTCATTTATTTGCATCTTGTTCCATTTTTTTCATCAATGTCTTATAGTTATCTACAGATCTTTTGCCTCCTTGGTTAAATTTATTTTTAGGTATTTATTCTTTATGATTCAGTTTATAAATGGGATTGATTTTTATTATATTTCTTTTTTAGATAGTTTGTTGTTAGTGTATAGAAATACACTAATTTTTGTATATTGATTTTGAATTCTGCAACCTTAATGAATTTTTTTATTAGTTCTTAACAATTATTGTTGACATCTTTAAGGTTGTTAAATATATAATATGATGTCATCTGCAAATAAAAGCAGTTTTACTTCCTTCTTTCCAATTTGAATGTCCTTTATTTCTTTTTCTTGCCTATTTGCTCTGGCTAGGATTTCCAGTACAGCATTAAATAAAAATGGTGAGAGTGGCCATCCTTGCCTTATTTTCAATCTCAGAGAAATGCTTTTGGTTTTTTACCATTGAATATGATGTTTGCTGTGGGCTTTATGATGAGGTATATTTCATTTATACCCAGTTTGTTGGGAATTTTTATCATGAAATGATTTGACTTTTATCGGGTGCTTTTTCTGAATCGATTTAAATGATTATATGATTTTTATCCTTCATTTTTTTAGTGTGGTCTATCATGTTGGTTGATTTGTGGGTGTTGGATCATCCATGCATCTGCTTGATCATAGTGTATAATCATTTTAATGTATTTTCTATATGCAGTTATGTCTGCCAACAAAAAATTATTATATTTCTTTTAAAAATAGTGGTGCTTTCTTTTTGTAGGGTAGGGGACAGAGAAGGATTATTATTGCTGTGTAACAAACCGTCCCAAACCTTATGATATAAAACAATCATTTTATTGCTTCCAAGGCTTCTGTGGGTCAGATATTTGAACAGGATACAGGAGGTAGGTTCCATTGATACACTGTTCTGTGACATCTGAGTCCTCAGCTAGAAAGATTTCACAGCTGAAGGTAGGAATCAGCTAAGAGCATCTTCACTTACATGTCTAGTAGTGTGTGCTGGCCTTCAGCTGGGACCTCAATTGAGGCTGTACTCTAGAGAACTTGTGCGTAGCCTTTCCATGTGGCCCATACTTCCTCACAGCATGACGGTCTCTTCTTACGTGGCGATTGAACTGCTTAGATGACAGTGCAGGGCTCCAAAAGTCAGAGTCCCAGAAAACAAGATAGAAGCTGCCTGGCCTTTTATGACCCATCCAGACCATCACCTATGCCATCCTTTTGGTTGAAAAAACCACCAGGCCACCCAGATTCAAGGGGAGAAGAATTAAACCTGCCACTTGATTACACTGTACAAGGTCACATTACACAAGAGCTTGTGAAATGGGTGATGCTGTGCAGCTGTCTTTGGAAAATACAATCTGCACCTGTAAATAGGTGCAAAATTATGGTAAAGTATTTGATCCCCTGGCCTTCAGTGACACAGTTTTTGTGGAATGATTATAGATGAAAGGTCATTTGTCTAAATGACTTGGTTTTGAAGTTGAGGTTTATAATTATGTTATCCTAGGAATGAAATTTCTCATTTATTAGTGCTGAGAGAAGGATCTATAGTCTTTTTCAACTTGTTGCTCTATATGTTTATCAGCTTAAAATCTGAAAGCCACAAACATTATCTGACACATACAACAATGACAGAGGAAAAAATGTTCCATATTTTCTCCGCTAAAAGGTTTAATGTATAAAAGAACCATACATAGAGAAAGACAAGTACTATACACTGAGTGGCCAGATTATTATGATCTCTGAACGCATAATAATCTGGCCACTCAGCGTGTGTGTGTGTGTGTGTGTGTGTGTGTGTGTGTATTAGAGGCCTGGTGCATGAATTCGTGCATGGATAGGGTCCGGCCAGCCTGGACAGAGGGAGGGGACATGGGCAGTTGGCCGGCCTGCCTGCTGGTTGAACTCCTGGTCGAGGGGACAATTTGCATATTAGCCTTTTATTATATAGGATATACACTGAGTGGCCAGATTATTATGCGTTCAGAGATCATAATAATCTGGCCACTCAGTGTATATGGAATTTCACACATATGTGGAATCTAGTGAACAAAATAAACTAATAAACAAAATAGAAACAGACTCAGAACAGACTGACAGATGTCAGAGGAGAGGGATGTTGGGGCTGAGTGAAAACGGTGAAGGGATTAAGCCAAAAAACTCAAAGACACAGACAAGAGTATAGTGATTAGCAGCGGGAAAGGGGAGTGTGGAGGTAGAAGATGATATAAGGGGGATAAATGATGATAGAAGGAGATTTGACTTGGTGTGGTTGAACACACAGTATAATATACTGATGATGTGTTACAGAACTGTATACCTGAAACATGTAATTTTACTAACCAACATCACTCCAATAAATTCAGTTATAAAGCAAAAAAATAAAATAAAAGAACCATACAAATGAATTGTACATAAGTGAATTATATCACAATAAACCTTTTTTAAAAAAACAATTATAAACAAATATTGAATTCTAGTTAATTATATGCATGCCAAAGTGGTTAAAGGTAAAGTGTATTGATGTCTGCAACTTGCTTTGAAATTCACCAAAAATTAAGATGAATTAGTGGATGATCGATGTTAGAGAGTTGATAAAACAAGTATTGAAAAAGGTTAATTGTACACTTTAAGGTGGTGTGTATTCTCCAAAAAAAAAAAAAAATCATTTTTTATGTTTGAAATTGTTCACAATGAAATAATGGGAAAAATCGGGAGATACCACTACATAAGTACTAGAATGACCTTAAAATATGGAGTTTTAAAAAATATTTTCTTCATTAAAAGTTCTGACACCATTTCAATGAAGGGAAGTAAGTAACTGACTACTACTAGTACATCACCTATTTTTATTCAAGTAATTGGATAATAAATTGGTATAAGAGAAAGCAGGAGAAAAGAGTTAAGTACAAAACCTCAGCACAGTTCTGTGACTGCCATGTCAGAGATCTTCGAAACAAATAATTGTAATTAACACCATTTTGCAAAACCGAAATTGTAAAGTTGCTGAGTAAACAGTATGATCTCCATTTTTAAATGCTTGCTCTGCTAAAATCTTACACCTACTTTTTCTGTTTAGGCAATTACTTTAATTTTTTTTGTTGTTGTTTTGTTTTCTTTGACCTCAGCAATATGTTCCCTGCTTACATTATTCATGGAATCATGAAAGGTCACTATTGTCTGCCCAATCCCGAAATAGTTTGGCACTTTTTCAAGTTGTTTCGCTTGTATTGTATGAAGTGGTAACCCGCTGATGCAGGCATCCATTCCGGCACTCTTGGGCTCCAGTCAGACCAGAAAAAAAAGATAAATGAAAGGTTCTTTCAGTTGCTAAGCAAAGGAATAGTAAAACTTTAGAATTTTGTTTTTCTAATCCTCACCTGAGGATATTTTTCCATTGACTTCTGGAGAGAGTGGAGGGGAGTGAGAAGGGGAGAGAGAGAGACACACCCAGGTATGTGCCCTTGACTGAAAATCGAACCCACAACCCTCCAGTCTGGCACTCTAACCACTGAGTAACCGGCCAGAACACAACTTTAGAATTTGTTAAGTCCTGTGGTAAAACTAGGACTCACTGAAACCTTACCATAGAATAGTACTAACTAATCCATTGAGGTCATTCAACAGAGTTTGAGTTGAATGCCCTTCTTTAAGTGTTCACCAGTGACTGGTACTGTGACATGTGGTGTGGAACCCTTGCACTTAAGAAACATAAGCAGCAAAGCTAGGGAGGAAAGTTGGAGAGGAGACCAGGGCATGAGCAGGTTCGCACTGCAAGATAAACCAAAAAGAAGGTAAGTGCCAAGGACCAGATGGAATGAAATCATGTTCCCCTGGCTCCCTTGCCCAGCCTGAGAAGCCAGGCAAAGGGGGTTTGTGATCATGGTACAGGAATGGGGGCTAGTACTCCTTGCTTCTGCTGCCCATCAGTCAAAATTGCTACTCAGTAAACTTCTTACTCCCTATTTTGGATTTAGTCTTGGATTTTTATCTGAAATCTCGCAGCTTTGGAAGCAGACTCGTCGTTTGTTTGGCTTAAGACTTTCACTTCCAAGCACAAACTCGGGCTTTGTTTGCCCAGTTTTGTTGTTTGCATGGTTGAATGCTGTCCCTGGAAAGAGGTACTTCTGAGCTAGTATGAAGTCAATGACTTGCCTTCAAGGCTCATGAGGAAGTTCTGAAGTTTCTGTTTCAAGGTTTTGACATGTCAGCAGGTGTAAGTCCAGTCTGATGCCAATATGCCTTGTGCCAAAAAGTTCCTTTTGATCTCGGTGGGCAAGATTTTCCTTGTAGCTGTTAACCTGTTGCCATGAAAAAGAAAAAGAAAATGTTGAGGTTGTGGTCTATAGCATAGGTTGCAGGCACAAATATAATTAGTGCGGTACCACAACACTGCTTTTGGTTTGTTGGAACTCTTAAGCATGTTGGCACTTTTTTTAAATCTGTTTTCCAAAACCGTACATTCAACTCCTGATTTTCCATTCAACCCGTGATGGTGCTTCCCGACCGCTCAGCTGGAATGGGTTCGCCTTCTTCCCTTCAGCACACCTTTGAACCAGTGGCACGTCTTGTTGTAAGGAACATTGGGTAGCAGATTCTAATTTGGCAGCACCCTAGGGACATTAATCAATCAGAAAATATAAATGAGGGAATCATTTCTCAGGTGAAATGGTTCCATTGAGGATAATATTGAAATGAAAACACCAAAATGTTGACCAAACTAAAAACACGTTTGCAATTCATAAGACCCGTGGTACTTTATTATATAATTCAGATAACCCGTGTTACTTTACCTTATATTAGTGTGCTCTTATCAAAGCTTGACCTTTCAGCCTTTATAATTTAAATAATTGTCAGACTTCCTAACTGTTCTAATGCTGACTTTACCTTTACTACTTGCTCCTCAGAGCCCTCTCCACCGCCTCCCCCACTGCTATTATTCACCCTTCAGCCCCGTTGCCAGCAGCTCCCACAATGTGTTGTCATGGAAAATATCACTGATTCAAATTTTGGGTGAAAAATTGTAATTTCACCGTAATTTACCATTAGTATAACATAAACATACATAGTATTTCAAATGTTAAAGTAACTGAAATGTTCCTCAGATAAACAGTGCACTTATCCAGGTCGACCATTGGAAGTAAGAGAAGACCTCCCACAGGAAACTTTTAAAATATTGTTTGTTTTTAACGTTTATTCTTTTGTCCAAAGAGCTAATGATTAAGACCTGAGAATTCGGGATAGAGGCAGCATGTGATTTCTACTGCACGGAGTGAAGGGAATGGTAGTCTTGGAAATAGTGAGCTACTCCGAGTGTTTTTAGTTAGAAAAATTATTGGAGTCATTCATTTTTTAATTTCTATATGATGTTCATGATCACCGTTGTCTGTATTCAGATAGTTCAATAACCTGTCACCTGTGACTTCTCAGTAAGAGTGGCTGGGGGAAGTGCCTGTTTAAAAGCTTCTTGTGGAAGAAGGTGAACCTTGCCAGCAGGACAGGCTGCATAATTTGAGGGGCTCAGTGAAAATGAAAATGTGAGGCCCCTTGTTCAAAATAAGACAGAAAAAGTGCATTAAAAGTACTAAAATATGAAGGCTTTCCTTTCTTCCATGGCCTCTTAACTGATAGCGGTGTTTTTATTTGCTAATTCAGGTCAAGCTCCTTCAGGCATATAGATGCTCTCAGAGCCCAGACTCTCACTGGCCCCTGGGGGTCTCACCCTAAGATTCAGGAAACAAGCAGTCCATCAAATGTCACATTTCCCCTCCTGCCGGCAACCAGGCTGATACTCTGTGCCTTGGCCAGAGTCAGGGAAGTCAAGCCAGGCATCTCCCCCTTCCACAGCCCCACTGCTCCAACCCAGGCTGGTTGGGTATTGCAACCTTGAACATGACAGGTACCTGGATCAGAGGTGGGTGGGAAGCTTGCCCCTGCCCAGTGCCCACAGAATGCTCTGAGGCACTGCCAACCCTGGGCAGGACAGCTGCTTCCATGCCCCACCTCAAGATGCCATAGGGTGCCTGCCAACCCTGACCCTTCTCACATCCATATCCAGGTTCCGAATGGGCAGAGAGCAGCAACATTCACTGGGAAGGAGGGCAGAGAGAGGAGCCAGTGGGAGGTGATGCATAGGGGATGGCAGAGCAGACAGTGGAGAACTTATCCTGAGAGGTGGGGACTGCACTATAGCCAAGCCCCCTCTCCTCTACGTATGCTCCACATCCCATCAGACTTCACTTACAGAACACAAATTCAAAGAGCAGCAATCACAGCACATTAAACCCCAAGCACAGCCTTCTATATGATACCCATAAGGCTGCCTGCAGACTAAACTCAGTCTGCCATAAAATAATAAAATAATGGTTCACATCTGTTATGCCAAGCACTGATTTATGCACTTTGTTTTGCGTGTATTCATCAATCCTCGAAGAACTTATGAAGTATGTTCCATTGTTATCCCCATTTTACAGGCCCAGTAATTGGTGTCCAAGGTCACTTTGTAATAAAGGGGACAATGAGGATTCAAACCCAGGTAGTCTGGCTCCCAAAGATCTTTATTGGAGAACTGAAGAATAGCATAGACATTTACTGAAGAAGGAAAAGACACTTAGAAACACTGTGCAATGATGAAGGCTTTGTCTTAAAGCAGATTTCTAGAAAATAAAATCCTGATTGATTGCAGGTACGTTGGGTATGCTGTTGCATTGATCTACTTAGAGCATCAAAAGCAACTGTCAAATAAATAGGCTTCTCTATGAAGTAATATCAGATGACAGAGAGATTAAATAGAAAGCAGAGGGGATTTGTGGATGCTCCTAGAATCGTAACATTTAATCCTTCTGTAGATGTCTACTCCAACCCACCCCCACCTTGCCCTGCCCAAAGGTATATAGCTAATTAGTGACAGAGCTGGGCCTCGGGCCTCTTTGTCCTGGATAAGGAAGTGCAAAGAAAGTCACCAGGCCCCTCTGTTATATTCCTGATCGATGCTTAGACCCCTCCTTGAGGAGGATGCTTTGGGAAGAGAAAGAGTGTGAGGCAGGGAGAAGGGGGGTAGCAACCAATGTCTGACTTTACTTTCTTTTTATCTTTCTCACCAAAAGGATTTCATGTTTGTGTTAAAATACTAATGTTGACTGCAACCATTTCATCTTAATAATCATTGCTATTATAAAATCACTATTTTGATTGAAATTGCTATTAAGAAAACTTGACTAATTACAATCAAGGAGTTGCTGGGTCAACTTGTCTAAACCAGTTCTCCAAAATAAGAGAATTCAAAGGTAATATGCAGTGTGATTCTTGGATGCCCATACCTTCAAAGTACCAGCAAAGTAGATCCTAATAACTTCCATTAATTTTGTTTATGGAATTTACAAGTGACCAGGCCAGAGACCATGTCTGTTACTTCCTCCGCTGACTGTCTTTTACTCTGGAGAAGAGCATGGCAGGAGTTATATATATTAAACAAGTTCATTTGCTCTCACGATAGCTTTCACCTGGCTTTGTCAATCTTTTCCTGCCTCTTAAGTATATGTTTATCATATTCAACAACTTGGAGGTCACTTATTTAGCAAAATTCAGTATTGTTTGGAACTGTAATCCCAAATCCTCATCTATCCTTTACCCAATGCAGGCCTAAACTGGGATCCTCACTTTTTGAGCAGTTGAAGGGATTAGAGACCAGAGTCTAGTTCTGAATATTCTAATTCTCCCTTCTCTGTTCCAGGCCAGAGAGAGTGAATGGAGTGGTAACAGGGCACGTGTTTTTTACACAGCTAGCCACTCTTAGGGTCCTCTGCTACAGCTACTTCTCTGAGTACATCTGAAGCAGGTATCCAAATGCTGGCCCTCTCAAGCGCTAGATATTGAGTTTTTCAGAGGGCCTGTAGGGTGTCCACACCATATTGTTGACTGATATCAGAGTACAGCAGTTGTGTCGCCTCATCCCTTGCCCACAGCTGTGTGCCTCACCAGCCTCTTGCTGACAGATTTCCCTTGCCAGGCAGGTCATCATCTTGGATAGAGCACCAGCAAGCTGACTTAAGTCAACTCCTACTTGTCTCCCAGGCGTTTCCTACAAACGCAGGCTGTACCCCATTGCCCCTCTGTCACTCTAGTTCTCTCTGCCCTGCTCACACAGGCACAGGACAGAGGAGCACATTCTCTGCCTGAGCAGATGTCCAATGGGGAATGAAATGTCAGTCATCTTGTCTTATAGGTACAGCCAGTCTTTGAGGTAAACTTTTGGAGCCCCACTAGCATCTTTGAAACTAGCTTCATAGGATAGAATCTCCTCTCACCACAAGCATGGTACTCCCCACAAAAACCAGTGGCTCCATAACTCCTCCCTTCTTCCCCCAAGCTTTTTATATGGAGGTTGGGGTGATGGCTGTGTTGCACTCTGACACCTTTCAGGCTTGGGAGGTGTCTGTGCCCAATTACTGGGGACTCTCTTTAGGCCTCACAGCCCTGGTGTTGTCAAGGCTGGGACTGTCCTTCCAAGCAACAATAAAAAGTACCACTCTCCTTGATGCTGTGTTTATATGTTGATAAGAGGAATAATTTTTGATGCAGTGCTAAGTCCTTCACACAAAGTGAAAATAAATGTTCATTCCTTTGCTCTTTTAAAGAAGGCTGGGATTCTAAGAAAAGGCTTAACAAATAGACTATAACCAAATGGATAGGATTGGAAAAATGTATTTCAGCCAAAAGGAGGACATGAACAGAGTGGGATATAGAAAATTGGAGAGCAAATTTGGGGAAAGTGAGTAAACTCTTGGGTAGGGGAGAAGCAGGATAGAAGATCAGAAAAGCAGACTGGGAACATCAGATCAGGATGTCGGTGAGGGCAGGGTTAAGGAATCTGAATCTGGGTACAACGGAAAGGCTCTTCAGCAAAAACAGTGACCCATTGAAAATGGCAAATTTGGAGAAGTTGACTGGTAGGCGATATGCAGAATTGGGTGGAAGAAAGGAAACCAGACATGCAGTATTATAACAATTTTAAAAGGAAGAAATAAGAGGGGTGGAGCACATAGAAAGGAGAATGTAAGCAATATTGGAATAACTTTTGAGTTTTGATGACTAATCTTGTAGGATACGATATGCCTGCATGTCCCAAATGCATGCTGCACGGCACTAAACCTACCAGATGAGCTGCGTCAACAAAGGATTCTCTGGTCAAATAAACTGAGGAAACTCAGCATAATGTAGACCCTGCTTAGAAATTCATAATTAAAGCAACAAAGCAATTCCAAAGGAGAAAAAACAACAACACATAACTTTGTTTAGCCCAGCATTTCCCCAAATTGTTTGATCATAGAACCCTCTTTTGTATAATTCTTACAAAACAGAATCAGTGTTCCCAAAGCACACTTCGAGAACCGCTGCACCATGTTATATGCTACCAATAGATTGAAGTGCTGATTTGTAGATTAATATTGTATATTTCTTTAGCAAACACTAAAAACAAAGCATAATTTATGATGAACTCTGTTTCTGAGAAGAAAATCATTCTTCTTGGACTCTCTAAGCTTGAACTATGTCTTTTGAAACTTGAGCTTGTCTCATTCTAAATGTCCAATTTTATCTTTTCATCGCACAAGATCAAGAATAAGTAGCTCCAATTTTATAATAATTTCTGGGATTTGCTTTTGTGGCCTTAAGAACATATACATCAGTATGTGTGTCATCAGCTTTGGGTCTAGAAGAAAAAGAGCTTTACTCTATTACTTTCAAGTGAGCACACGTAAAGTAAGGGTTTTGTTCCAGAGAATAACAAGAGGCAAGTTGTCGCATTTGTTGTATTGTTACACTTAATAACTGCTAAATAAAATTTTGTTTATGAAAATAAGGCAGATATTTTTTTTTTAAATATATTTTATTGATTTTTTACAGAGAGGAAGGGAGAGGGATAGAGAGTTAGAAACATCGATGAGAGAGAAACATCGATCAGCTGCCTCCTGCACACTCCCTACTGGGGATGTGCCCGCAACCCAGGTACATGCCCTTGTCCGGAATCGAACCTGGGACCCTTGAGTCCGCAGGCCGACGCTCTATCCACTGAGCCAAACCGGTTTTGGCTAAGGCAGATATTTTTTAAATATTTTTATTTGATTTTTAGAGAGAGAGAAAGGGAGAGGGAGAGAGAGAGAAACATCAATGTGAGAGCAAAGCATTGATCAGCTGCCTCCTGCATGCCCCCTAACCAGGGATCAAGCCCGCAACACAGGAATCATACCAACAACCTTTTGGTGCACAGGACGACACCCAAACAACTGAGCCACACCGGTCAGGGCATAAGGCAGGTATTAATTACAGTTTATACACAAAGAAATCTGAGACTAAAGATTGTAACTTATTGGCTCAGGGTAGCTAGTTTATGATAGAACTAGGACTGGAGAGAACCAGGCCTCATGTTCTTTCTGATCAAGCATGCCACCTTAAAGATTAAAAGATAAAATAACTGCTTTTGTTGAATGTCAAAAGAACTTTTCCTTTGTTTGTAAATTATTCTAAAATCCAAGGGGGCCTACCCACAAAAGCTCTGTGTTCACAGTTATTCTTAGAAGTCTCGTCCTTCCACACAATTATCAATGTCATGCCTTTCATTTTTCACTGTAATAAATGTGTCTTGCCTTTCATTTTTCACTGTATCCACTAAAGAATATCAAAGACTAGTAAGCTCCTACTTTCAGGTATTATACCCAATTGAATAATAAAGAAATTGGGACTAAGAAAGGTAGTGACTTACCACAGGCGAGTTGATCAGACACCTATCTTACAAGTGTTTGTAGCACAAATATCATAGGACCAAGCATTCAGAATAATTACTCCAAGTACACAGCTATTGAACAGCAGATTTTTGGGGCTGAGGACATAAGTAGCACTTTATTCACATTCCTCCAGTATAATTTTTCAACTAAAGAGGCTTATCTATCTCAAAAATAAAGGTGCCTGTTACTTTAAATCAAGCATGAATTATTGCTATGTCATTTTTAAAGCTTACAAATAAAAGCTTATAAAGAAATAAGCTTTACTTTCAACAATAGAACAATTGTGAGATAGGTTTTAAAAGCCTTTGCTTTATATCTTTAATAATGTTCAAATACTAAGTTAATAAAAAGGAAAAATTTTTTATTTTATTTTGTCATTTTTCACATATTGCATATTTATGTCATTCATAAAATTGATTTCAAATTTATTTTTATCAGAGTGATAGTTACTTTACATATCTGTTCATTCTGAAAAGTATTTTTAATAATAAAGAATATATAATCTGTTAAAGGATGGTTACCTTAGTGAATGAAACTATGTGATTAGGAGTAGGGAGGAGCACTTCAGTTTTTTATTTATTTTTTTCCTTTTTATTGAATTTATTGGGGTGACACTGGTTAACAAAATTATACAAATTTTAGGTGCACAGTTAGGAGGGGCACTTGTAGTTTTGCTCTCTCTATGTTTTATCTTTTAGAGTGTTCATTTATCGTAAGCCTATTTTACTCAGAATCTTTTCAAAGTTCATAAAAAATGGTTTTAAAGTATGAAGGTATATAATTGACTTGATGGGCATTTATACTTTTATCAAAAAAATTCAAATATACTATAAAAAAAGCTTTTGTGTATCCATCACCTAATTGTGACAAACATTAACATTTTAGAGAAGTAAAAGTTGCCCTGTTGACCAGGAGTAAATGCGAGTTCTTAGGCTCTCCTCCCCAGATGAGTACTGGTATAGAAAATGGCATATGCCGTAACAGCTCTAAGTCCATGCCACAGTGCTCTGCTGCAAAACAGGTGTAAGCATTGGTTGCTGGGCAATGGACAAAACAGCAAACCCAGCTCCCTTCACTTCTACATGTATTATCTAGATTAATGATGTAGACCATCATAAACAAACAAGGTATTTGTTATACAAATAGGATGGCTAATGCATGTCAGGAAATTTTAAGACTTTCCTTAGCATTCATGTGTACTTTCAATGCTTTTAACCTTGAAAGAGATATATATTGTTTGGAAACCAAAATTAAAGTAATATTGAAAGTGTACAATGTGATTTCCTTAGTTCGTGATAAATAGTACCATGAATCTTAGGAAGGTACATTGGGTTTTCTATTTCAATTGTTTCCTAACAAATAGAAGTTATAGAACAATTGATTTATAGTGAAGCACAGAATAGTCATCATTTAGAGAAGAAAAATTACAAGTTATTCTTGGTTCTCATTCTCTACCAAAGTCAAAGGAAAATCAAATCCAAAAGAAAAAAATTTTAACCAGTAAAACAGTGTTTTGATTATGTGATTTAGAATGTACGTGTTCATTTATAAGGGCTATGAAAGTCATAAATGCAATATATCGCAAATGTTTTCTAAGATATGGCATCTACTGTCGATTATAATGGCTCTGCTGCACCATATTCACAGTCAGTACAAAAGCTCCACTGTCTCTAAACAGATTGTTTCCGCAATTAGTATCTATGTACTAAGTTAGCAATAAAAAAATATATAGGTCCATTTCCTCAGGCTCTACCTCCCAAAAGTGTTGCAAAAATAAAATGAAATAATACGTAATCATTTCAGGAGTAAAATGCGAATTGTCAGCCATGTAAAAAAGTCTAATAAAAATAATAATATAGCCCTAACCGGTTTGGCTCAGTGGATAGAGCATCGGCCTGCAGACTCAAGGGTCCCAGGTTCGATTCTGGTCAAGGGCATGTACCTTGGTTGCGGGCACATCCCCAGTATGGGGTGTGCAGGAGGCATCTGATTGATATTTCTCTCTCATCAATGTTTCTAACTCTCTCCCCCTCTCCCTGCCTCTCTGTAAAAAATCAATAAAATATATTTGAAAAAAATAATAATATACATCAATACTAGTTTGCTGGAAACTAGACTGAAGACCTCAAAAAATATTTTTCTATTATAATCTTCTACACTTTTGTTGGCTATCATGGTAATTTATATTACTGGGAAAGCTTTGAAGCTTTCTGTATGCATAACTGCTTCAGATATATGATGAATTGGCTTTTACTAATGGAGTTCCAAACCTGACTACCATCCTTTTACACCCAGTCAGTTCTATCAAACAACCAGTCAGCTTAACCAAAATTATCAAGTTGGTTATGCGTGTGAGTGTGTGGCAGCATGAATAAGGGCTCTTACCAAAAATGCTTGTGTTTTCTTCTACTTTGTCCACATAGAATTCAGCCACTAATTGGTGAGGTTATCTTATTACAAAGGCCAATTGAAGAAAAGTCTGATTGTGTGTCAGCAAGATGGCACAATAGGAAGCCCCAGACCTTTCTACCTCCCACAGAGACACCGACTCAACAACAATACATGGAACAACTCCTTTTGTGAGAAATCTAGAAACCAGTTAAGAGGCTGCTGCACCCCAGGCGAGCTCAAAATTAGCCACATTGAAGCCAGCAGAAAAATTCATGCCACCCTTTCGCCATAGTCTTCCCCTCCCCTCCCCCACTGCCCCACCTCCACCCCGCACAGTGTCAGGCATTTGGGAGGACATTCCCACTGCCTGCCTTCTCCCTGGGAAGAGGAAGAGAAGACTAGGCCTGTGTCCTATATTCTGGTTTTGTTGTTGTTGTTGTTGTTTTTGAGGTGAGGAGGCACTACCTGAGAAGTTGGCTTCTGTCTTGCCTGCATGGCACCAAGCATACTCTAGATGCTTGGGGCCATGGAGAAGAGAAAGGAGCTGGGTGCCTGCTGCTGCTCCCAAATACCAGACAGGGGCCAGTGGGTTGAGTCGCCTCTCACTCAGGGGGAAGAAGAATGGAGTGTGCGTCCAATGTTCTGGCTTTTCAGTGGGGTGCCTAAGGGACTAGTTTCTATCTCTCCTCCATGACATTGGTCTGGGCATTGATTTCTTGGATATGGCACTAAAAGCTCAAGCAACAAAAGCAAAAGTAAACAAGTGGTACTACATCAAGCTAAAAAGCTTCTTCACAATAAAGGAAACAAGGAAGTGAAGAGGCAACCTACTGCATGAGAGAAAATATTTGCAAATTATATATCTGATAAGGGGCTAATATCCAAAATACATAAGGAACTCATACACTCAATGGAAAAAAATAATAGTAATAACTCAATTTTAAAATAGACTAAGTAGACATTTCTCTAAAGAAGACATACAAATGGCCAGTATTTCAGGTATATGAAAAGATGCTCAACATCTCTAATCATCAGAGAAATGCACAGCAAAACCACAACGAGATACTATCTCACACTTGTTATGATGGCCATTATAAAAACAGAAAATAAGATTTATTTCCCAAAAACCTCCTAACAAAGAAATGCCCAGATGGCTTCACTGGTAAACTCTACCAAAAAATAAGTGAGGTTGTAGATAAATTACAATACTTGTACACTATTGGTGGGAATGTAAAATCATGCAGCTTTTATGGAAAATAATACGGAGGTTTCTCAAAAAAAAATTTTTTTAAAGAACTGCTATATGACCCAGCAATTCCATGTCTGGATATTCATCCCAAAGAATTAAAAGCAAGACCTTGAAGATATATTTTCATTCCCACAGTTATTGCATCATCATGCACAATAGCCAAGGGGTGGAAACAACCTAAATATCCATAGGTAGGTAAATGGATTTTTAAAAAAGTGGTAAAGAGGAGAAACCAAGATGGTGGCATAGGTGAATACCTAAACTGCTGCTTCGCACAACAATTTCAAAACTACAGCTAAAAGACAGAACGGACATCATCCAGAACCACAGGAAAGCTGGCTGAGTGGAAATCCTACAACTAGAAGGAAAGAGAGGGGCACACGGAGACTCAGAGGAGCTGCAAAAGGCTGAGGTACGGAGACACACGTGTGGAGAGAACGGGCGGCTGAGTGCCTGGCTAGCTTTCTCTAGCGGGAGGGAGACGGAAGCTCCCGACTGCACTGAACCCCAGTTCCGACTGCACTGAACCCCAGTTCCAGGCGAGACCCTGGGGTCCCAAACTCATACGGGGGAAGTATGGACTGTCAGGAAAAGAGAGGAGTGCACGGAAACTCAGGCGAGCCGCAAAAGGCAGAGGTCTGGAGGCGCGCACACAAATGCGCGCAGAGAGGACTGACTGCTGAGTGTGCCACTGGCTTTCTCTAGCGGGAGGAAGATGGAAGCTCCCGACTGCGCTGAACTCCAGTTCCGGGCAAGAATCTGGGAATCCAGATTCATTGGGGGAGAAACTGGACTGTCTGGCAGCGGGCGAAACTCAAGGGCAGCTTTCTCTCAGAGGTGCTTGCAGCAATTACCGAGGGACACTGAGACCCAGGGGCCTCATAGGGCAGGGCTGACGGGAAGCCAAGGCTGTCTGCTCAGCCCTGAGACTCCGCCCCATGTAAGCTGAGCACAGAGGCTTTTGAAATTTTGCAAGTCTTGTCACATAAGGCTGTCTCCAGCACAGAAGTTCTCCCAGCGTAGACACAGCTGATCCTCATAGCCAATTGGCCTGGAGGTCAATTCCTCCCAGTGATACCTACAACAATCAAGACTTAACTACAACAAGGCTGTACACACAGTCCACAAAGGGGTGCACCAAGAGTGTCCACCTCAGGTAACTGGGAAGGCTGAGCCACTGGGCCATATAGGACACCTAGCACACAAAGCTACTCTACCAACTCAGGGAAGCAACGAAAATGCAGAGACAAAGAAACAGATCACAAATGAAAGAAATGGAGGAAAGCAAACAACTGGATATAGAGTTCAAAACCACGGTAATAAGATTTTTCTATAATTTCCTAGAAAAGGCTGATAAATTTAGTGAGACCCTCAAGGATATGAAAAAGGACCAACTAGAAATTAAGCATACACTGACTGAAATAAAAAAATATTATACAGAGACCTAACAGCAGACTAGAGGACTGCAAGAATCAAGTCAAAGATTTGAAATACAAAGAAGCAAAAAACACTCAACCGGAAAAGCAAAAAGAAAAAAGAATCCAAAAAGTTGAAGATAGTGTAAGGAGCCTCTGGGACAACCTCAAGCGTACCAACATCAGAATTATGGGGGTGCCAGAAGAAGAGAGAGAGCAAGATACTGAAAACCTATTTGAAGAAATAATTACTGAAAACTTCCCCCACCTGGTGAAAGAAATAGACTTTCAAGTCCAGGAAGCACACAGAAACCCAAACAAAAGGAATCCAAAGAGACCCACACCAAGACACATCATAATTAAAATGCCAAGGGCAAAAGACAAAGAGAGAATCTTGAAAGCAGCAATAGAAAAACAGTTAGTTACCTACAAGGGAGCACCCATACGACTGTCAACTGATTTCTCAACAGAAACTATGCAGGCCAGACGGGAGTGGCAAGAAATATTCAAAGTGATGAATAGCAAGAACCTACAACCAAGATTGCTCTACCCAGCAAAGCTATCATTCAGAATTGAAGGTTAGATAAAGAGCTTCACAGATAAGAAAAAGCTAAAGGAGTTCATCAACACCAAACCAGTATTATATGAAATGCTTAAAGGTATTCTTTAAGAAGAGGAAGAAGAAAAAAGTAAAGAGAAAAATTATGAACAACAAATACATATCTATCAACAAGTGAATCTAAAAATCACATGAATAAAAAATCTGATGAACAGAATAAACTGGTCAATATAATAGATCAGGGGCATAGAAAGGGAGTGGACTGACAATTCTCAGGGGGAAAGGGGTGTGGGGGGTGTGGGAAGAGACTGGACAAAGGTCGTACACCTATGGATGAGGACAGTGAGGGGGAGGTAAGGGCAGAGGGTGGGGTGGGAACTGGGTAGAGGGGAGCTATGGGGGCAAAAAAGAGGAACAATTGTAATAATCTGAATAATAAAGATTTATTAAATTAAAGTAAAAATAAAAAAGTGGTAAATACACACAATGGAATATTATTTAGACATAAAAAAGGAAATACTGTCATGTGCTGCAGCATGGATGAACCTTGAGGCATTATGCTAAATTAAATAACCCTATCACAGAACAGTACGGCATGATTGCACTTATATCTATCTAAAGTAGTCAAGGCAGAAAGTAGAATGGTGGTTTGCATGGGCTGGAGCTGCTATTCAATGGGCATAAAGTTTCAGACATGCAAGATAAGAAAGTTCTACAAGCAGACTGCCTATGGTTAACAATACTGTACACTAAAATTTTGTTAAGGAGGTAGATTTCAGGTTATGTGTTTTTAGCACCATTTTTCCAAAAGTCTAGTTATTTTGGTCTTATACACCATCATTCTCATGAAAAATGGGAAATGTTAGAGTGAAGCAGATTTGCATTGAATACTAGTAAAGTAGGACCAACCAAAGTATAGTGAGACCATTAAAATTTTCTAAGCCTGGTGATTTCTGAAAAATATAGATGACTAGACTACCATCAAAATGCAGCTTTCAACTAAGTCTGCTTATGTGTTTATTTTCAAAAGTGTGAAGTTGGTATTTATTATAGCTATCAGAGGAAATTTTCCTTCACTGTATTTTAGCACTTGCTAACTTTTTATTTGCGATTTATTCTGAGGGAAATTTCAAATGTAGACACATTATAGAAATCATTTTCTTGACATGTACAGTATGTTCACAGTACTTTCTCCAGTCTTTCTTTGGTGTCCAAGTTTATTAATAGTGACAAAGTACTTTGTTTGAAGTAAAATCTAGTACTACTTAATATTTAATACTTTTAAATTTAGTAATGATGATTGATTTTACCTAATCTTTTATTGAAATTCAGGCAACATTATCATTATTTTAAAACTATGCAACCTGTACGAGTTTTTCAAGAACAATTTGAAAATACCAATAAATAGTAATATTCAAATGCCACATGTTTATCAAAGTATCTTACATTACCTTTATGCCTTGCCAAGCTTCCTCCTCTCTGTGTACAAGCAAGCATACTCACCAGGGCAAAGCAAACCCATTATCTGCATGATTGGTATCAATATTTCCATTCACTTTGAATGTATAACACACATATATATATGAATATTTATTCATGGAGTCACTTTATGTATTCCACCACCACTTGAATTCTGAAAATGAAGAAAATTTTTCTTTCTAATCTCTTAAACATGCTTTCCTCTCCAGCTTTAAAACAGCCAGCATAGTTGCCAAGAGAAGCTTTAAAATGCCAATTTCATACCCTGAGGCTATAGAGTTGGAGGAATTATGTAGACATCATTCTAAAATTTGTACTGAATTATCTGATTTGGCTCTCAGGCCTGAAGTTCAGCAGATAATTCCCAGAGCTATCATTTATTCTGTTATGAGGCCTAAGTTATTGGGAAAAGGGTCTGTTTCTTCCCCATCTCAAGTTTTTCCAGTAATGTTTCCATGTGCCGTTAAACTGTTGGCACATTTCACTCCCAGAGGATGGATTTTGTTTGGCATCCTGAGGAATTTTGATATATTTAAGAAGGTGAGAAGTACACATTGGCATCATTTTTAACAACATAAGTCTAAACCCAAATTGGCTTTTACATGCCAAAGATGTGAAATGAGCCAACTGTCTAATAGTACACAGTAACTGTTCAACTACATAAGTTGATTTCAGCAAAACAGTTTGGTGTGTGTTTCATCCTGAATCATTTAGATACAATTATGCCTTATGGTGCCTTAATAATGGAGGCAAGTTGTCCATGACTTTCACATAAGCAGATACGGATAGCATTGAAATGTTAGTCACACTAGAGCTGAATGAAATATAAGAGTGTTGCTTTAGTTCAAAGTGCCTCTTCAGCTTCTGTGCTGCCAGCAAATTTGAGATGGGAAAATAAACTTGAGGTTGATGACTGCAGAGAGTGAACCTCTTAACCTACTTTAATAAAACAAATTTAGATAGTTAAGTGAGTTGGAGCAACATATTACAGACGTCACTTTATTTTCAGACATTTAAGTATGTATGCTGTTCATTTTTAACAGGACCAATATTTAGTGTGTGTGTGTGTGTGTCTGTGTAAAATGTGTATATATGTGGGATACTGTGTTGGAAAGATAAACATAGAAAGATATAATCTTTTTGAAAAAGCTTACAGTTGAGTGGGGACGCCAGGCCCTGAGAGAGCACAAGTACTAACTTGACCACAAAGCAGACGGTGCTTGTGTTTTAAGGCAGATGAAACCCGTAAGTCAGTGTGGCATAGGAGAGTAAGAGAGTTTGGGTGGTAGTAGAGGCTGTGTTAGAAATTATGATCTGGGAACCTCATGTTAGTAGACTTTAAGAATGATCCCCAGGGTAGGGAAGCAGAGGAATAGAAGTAAGCATACCAGCCAGAGTGTGTGGAGAGGGAAAGGTAGAAGGGAAGAGATTGAAGTTACATTAAAAAGGTACTTTTCTCTCTGTCACCAAGTCAAGGGAAAGGGACTAGATGGGATTTTAGAGCATATGCAGCTTATATTTGAGATGACCATAATATATTAATTTCATGACCTACATAAAACTCACTTTGGGTAATCTGGGGTCACTCCAAAGAGATAGGCAGTCATCCTCCAGACAGCCAAGCTGAGATATATTGAGAAGGTAGTGTGACTCCATTATGGAGAGACATGCCATTGGTGATAAGTCGCCATGGATAGAGAGAAGCAGCAGTACTTTTAAATATGAACCCCAGAAGAAAAGTCATAAGAACAGATGCTGTAAATGTGGCTGCTTCTCTCATAGGCAACCCTTTGTAGTGTACTCCAGAGTGAACAGCAGCAGAGGTTTGCTTACTTAACAATAATTAATGATTTCTGCAAGCCACCCAGGAGCCAGGTAACAGAAAATAAAGTTGGGAGATAACTTAGTGTCACGTCATGAAAGCCTTCTTTATATGTAATGCCAAACAACTTCTCCACAAGACGGCATGAGTTAAAGCATAAAAATTATTACTTAAAGTTGTATTTGGACTATGTCCAATGAAAGAGCTTTTCTTATAATATGCAAAACAATATTTTACAACTGTATATTATAACTTCTTTTAAAGATAAGCAGCTGAAGATAGTTTTAGAACATCCTCCAGATATTTTCTTTTTCTGCAGTAAGCACATTCCTTAGTTGTGTTCCCTCAAGGTAGTAGTTAATATTACTATTATCTCTTCCTCTGATCTAAATAAATTCCTCCACAGCAAAGTTAACCCAGGTCTTACAGCATAGATTTCTGGCTGACATTTACTATAATGAACACTGAACTAGGTATATTATAGGTGTCTTTTTCCCCCCACACAGCAGACTCAGTGAACTTACAAATATAGTAGGGCAGAAAAGGCTAGTAGATAAGAAATATTCATATATAATGACGTGTAAGATTGTGCAGAGTAGCCTATGGTTATAGCTCAGCAAAGAAGTCAGGTAGGTTTAGAATAAGGAAAGTGCTAGGACTTGGCCAAACCTTGAAATGTGGTAGCATTAGGGAAATATTGAAGGAGAAAGGTCTTTCTGACAGAGAAAAGCATGAGTAAGTGCAAGGAGGTTTATTGCCAATGGCACACTTGGAAAGTCTAGAAGCTGGCTTGACTGAAGGAAATTTGTTTTAGGGAAAATGACTGCGAGGGGATAATTTGTGAATTACCTTGAATACCATGAGCATATGGAGAACCATTGTAGGTTCTTGGCAATATGCTGAGAGCAACATTTAATAAATATTGGTATGGTAGAAGTATGTAGGAGGTATTGGTGGAGGCAGAGAAAAGAGTCAGGGATGCAGTTAATTTAAATGTCAAGTTATGAAAGTGTCAAAAACAATAGTAAAACGAGGAAGGAAAGATGGTGGCTTTGCTGAGAGATATTTCCGCAGCAAGTTGGCCCTACATTTTTTGTACATGTCCACATAACTACTATTCCAAATTACCTCCCCTACCATTGATTTCTGATTCTAATAAGTGATCTTTAAAACATCCCTTATTTAATTTCTATGTTTAGTCTATCATGAGAATTTAAAGGCTTTTACATGTATTTAAATTAGGTCTCTGTGGAGTGTAGATAAAAAAGAGGAAAGGAATTGTGGGTGAGAGAAAAAGAAAGGAGAATAGTAAAAAAAAAAAAGAGAAAGAAAGAAAGAAAGAAAGAAAGAAAGAAAGAAAGAAAGAAAGAAAGTAAATACAGTGCGTAAATTGAACTGCATAGTAATTCCGGTAACTAGATCATCAGGGCCTCTTAAGCTGCTTTATTCCCTTCTATGAACTTCCATGAGCCATTATAACTTGAACTAGAGGCCTGGTGCACGAAATTTGTGCACACAGCAGGAGGGTGTCCCTCAGCCCAGCCTGCACCCTCTCCAATCTGGGACCCTGACAGGGATGTCCGGTGGGATCGGGCCTAAACGGGCAGTTGGACATCCCTCTCACAATCCAGGACTGCTGGCTCCCAACTGCTCGCCTGCCTGCCTTCCTGATTGCCCCTAACCGCTTCTGCCTGCCAGCCTGATCACCCCCTAACCACTCCCCTGCCAGCCTGATTGATGCCTAACTGTTCCCCTGCCAGCCTGTTTTCCCCTAACTGCCCTCCCCTGCAGGCCTGGTCACCCCTAACTCCCCTCCCCTGCAGGCCTGGGTCCCTCCCAACTGCCTTTCCCTGCAGGCCTGGTCGCCCCCAACTTCCCTCCTCTGCCGGCTTGGTCACCCCTAACTGCCCTCCCCTGCAGGCTTGATCACCCCCAACTGCCCTCCCTTGCAGGCCTGGTCCCTCCTAACTGCCCTCCCCTGCTGGCCTGATCGCCTACAACTGCCCTCCCTTGCAGGCCTGTTCCCTCCCAACTGCCCTCCCCTGCTGGCCATCTTGTGTCCACACGGGGGCAGGATCTTTGACCACATGGGGGCAGCCATCTTGTGTGTTGGAGTGATGGTCAATCTTCATATTACTCTTTTATTAGATAGGATAGAGGCCTGGTGCATGGGTGGGGGCCAGCTGGTTTGTCCTGAATGGTGTCCCTGATCAGGGTGGGGGTTCCCTTGGGGCGTGGAGCGGCCTGGGTGAGGGGCCTGTGGTGGTTTGCAGGCCAGCCATGCCCCCTGGCGACCCAAGCGGAGGCCCTGGTATCTGGGGTATCTTCTACAATTGAAACTTTGTAGCCTGGAGCAGAGCCAAGCTTTCTGCTTGCTCCGTGGCAGCAGCCATTTCTGTTGAGATTTATGTATCTTCTATAATTGAAACTTTGGAGGCCTGGGCCAGGGTGTGCAGAAAGCTTGGCTTCCTCCATCACCGGGGGCAACCCTAGCCTCCTGCTCTTTCCAGCTTTGTGGCTGCCACCGTTTCTGTTTGGATTTATGTATCTTCTATCATTGAAACTTTGTAGCCTTGAGTGGAGGTCTAGGCCGGCAAGGGCAGGTGAAAAGCTTGGCGTCCTCCATTGCCGGGGAAACCCAAGCCTCCCTCCTGATCTCTGTGGCCGTAGCCATCTTGGTTGGGTTTATTTGCATATTTGCTCCTGATTGGCTGGTGGGCATGGCTGGTGGGCGTGGCTTTGTGGGTGTAATGGAGTTATGGTTAATTTGCATATTATCCGTTTATTATATAGGATGATAGTGACAGAAGTACTTCCTAAGAAGGGTATTGTTTGGTTTGTAGATATCCTTCCAACAGTGTTGCTGGCACAACACTTCCAGGAAGGGGAAACGGGTTGGCAATGAAGCTCAGCCTCAGTGTGGACAGCAGAGGCTCCTGAGGGTTACAGGAAGGCCTTTTCCGGAAAAACGTACGGTTTTGTAAGGTTTGTCTGAGCACTGTCACCTCCAGGAAAGCAGCTGCTTTTTTTTTTTTAATTTAATAAATCTTTATTCAGATTATTACAATTGTTTCTCCTTCCCCCCCCCCCCCATAGCTCCCCTCTACCCGGTTCCCACCCTACCCTCTGCCCTTACCTCCCCCACTGTCCTCATCCATAGGTGTACAATTTTTGTCCAGTCTCTTCCTGCACCCCCCCTCATACCCCTTTCCCCCTGAGAATTATCAGTCCACTCCCTTTCTATGCCCCTAATTCTATTATATTCACCAGATTATTCTGTTCCTCAGGTTTTTAATTCACTTGATTTTTAGGTTCACTTGTTGATAAATATGTATTTGTTGTTCATAATTTTTATCTTTACTTTTTTCTTCTTCCTCTTCTTAAAGAATACCTTTCAGCATTTCATATAATACTGGTTTGGTGGTGATGAACTCCTTTAGCTTTTTCTTATCTGGGAAGCTCTTTATCTGACCTTCCATTCTGAATGATAACTTTGCTGGATAGAGTAATCTTGGTTGTAGGTTCTTGCTTTTCATCACTTTGAATATTTCTTGCCACTCCCATCTGGCCTGCATAGTTTCTGTTGAGAAATCAGCTGACAATTGTATGGGTGCTCCCTTGGAGGTAATTAACTGTTTTTCTCTTGCTGCTTTTAATATTCTCTCTTTATTTTTTGCTCTTGGCATTTTAATTATGATGTGTCTTGGTGTGGTCCTCTTTGGATTCCTTTTGTTTGGGGTTCTGTGTGCTTCCTGGACTTGTAAGTCTATTTCTTTCACCAGGTAGGGGAAGTTTTCAGTCATTATTTCTTCCAATAGGTTTTCAGTATCTTGCTCTCTCTCTTCTTCTGGCACCCCCATAATTCTGATGTTGGTACGCTTGAAGTTGTCCCAGAGGCTTCTTACACTGTCTTCAACTTTTTGGATTCTTTTTTCTTTTTGCTTTTCCGGTTGAATGTTTTTTGCTTCTTTGTTTTTCAAATCTTTGACTTAATTCTTGCGTTCCTCTAGTCCGCTGTTGGGTCTCTGTATAATATTTTTTATTTCAGTCAGTGTATGTTTAATTTCTAGTTGGTTCTTTTTCATATCCTCGAGAGTCTCCCTGAATTTATCGGCCTTTTCTGTGATATTCTTGAAAAGCCTTATGACCGTGGTTTTGAACTCTATATCCAGTCGTTTGTTTTCCTCCATTTCTTTCATTTGTGATTTATTTCTTTGCCTCCACATTTTCGTTGCTTCCCTGAGTTGGTAGTGTAGCTTTATGTGCTAGGTTTCCTATATGGCCCAGTGGGTCGGCCTCCCAGTTACCTGAGGTGGACACCCTTGGTGCACCCCTTTGTGGACTGTGTGTACAGCCTTGTTGTAGTTAAGTCTTGATTGTTGTTGGTATCACTGGGAGGAATTGACCTCCAGGCCAGCTGGCTGTAAGGATCAGCTGTTGTCTACGCTGGGAGAAGTTCGGTGCTAGAGACAGCCTTATGAGACAAGACTTGCAAAATTGCAAAAGCCTCTGTGCTGAGCTTGGATGGGGCGGAGTCTCAGGGCAGAGCAGACAGCCTTGGCTTCCCGTCAGCCCTGCTCTTGTGCCTCCAGACCTCTGCCTTCCGCGACTCCCCTGAGTTTCCGCCTAACAGTCCAGATTCCCCCTGTAAGAGCGTGCATCCCCAGCGGCTCGCCCGGAACTAGGGTTCAGTGCAGTCGGAACTAGTGTTCAGTGCAGTTAGGAGCTTCCGACTCCCTTCCATTAGGGAATGCCTGCGGCAACCTCCTCATTCAGCTTTCTCTGCGAGCACTTGCATGCGTGCGCACATGCACGCACCTGCCACGGCTCCCCCAGGTCTCCGAGTCTCCATGTGCCTTTCTCTCTACCTGACAGTCCAGACTCCCCCTGTATGAGCCTGGGTCCACGGGTTTTCGCCTGGAACTGGGTTTCATTGCAGTCGGAACTGGGGTTCAGTGCAGTCGGGGGCTTCCTTCCCCCTCCCGCCAGAGAAAGTCAGCCAGGCACTCAGTCACCCTTCCTCTCTGCACGCGTCTCCATACCTCAGCCCTTTGCCGCTCCTCTGATTCTCTGTGAGCTTTTCTCTTTCCTTCTAGTTGTAGAATTTCCACTCAGCCAGCCTTCCTGTGGTTCTGGATGATGTCCGTTCTGTCTTTTAGTTGTAGTTTTGAAATTGTTGTGCGAGGCAGCAGTTTAGGTGCTTACCTATGCCGTCATCTTGATTTCTCCAAGCAGCCACTTTCTTGTAGGGCACAGTTAACTCATTCTCACTCCACAGCATCCCTTCTTCCCTGCCACAGCGGCCTTTCCCTCAGGCTGCCTGGGATGCAGTCATTGGTTTTTCAGAGCTCTTGATTGTCTCGCCTGGAGGTACAGCCTGACCCAAATGGATGGGGCATGTTGCCCTTGTCCTGTTGCTCAGTTCACTTCCACAGAGGTTTTCTTCCTAGAAGTACTGAAGGTATGGGAGGGTGTGTGTGTGTGTGTGTGTGTGTGTGTGTGTGTGTGTGTGTGTGTTACATCTGCTTTCTGCCCAATACCTCCAAGTCCTTAAAGAGTGAGAAATGTGTATTTTCTGATTCCTCCTTCCTGTCAGGATCTCACCCTCATAGCATGTTTCTTAAAAAGGTCTCATTTAAATGCCTTCTGTGATGAAAACCCAGGCTTTGGTCTTTATTTTTATTTCCCTGATTATCCAATTTGATATCCACATTAAATTCCCTGTACTCATGATTCACCTTTTCTTTCTGTAACCTTCAGACAGACGTGCATTTAACTCTCTCTCTCGCACACACATGCATGCACCATTACTAAGTAGGGTTTCTGTCATAAGAACAAGAATGGTTCAACATCACAATGTAGAAAAGTGCTTGATAAAGTTTAGCAGTCATTCTTGATAATTTTTTAATAATTGTTTTTCTACAAAACAGCATAGAAGTTGAGTTTCTATCCTGATAGTGGGTAACCATCAGGAACAACGAGGAAACTTTTTTTCTTTTTGGTGGTAAAAGTTTAGAAATGTTTCTACTAAAGTCAGGAGTAAGAATATCCCCTCTCTACTAGTCTATCTAGCATTGTTACTAGAGATCCTAACCACTTGAATAACATCCCCTCCCAAAAAAAATATGGATAAGAAATAAGTGTGATTAGAATTGGCCAGAATAAGGCCAACTGTCCTTATTGTCAGATGATGTGACTGTTTACATCCAGGAGGATCCATAGACTATTAGAGAATTCAACAAATGTTGCCCCACATAAGATATCAGACCTGCTAAAACTAAAATAATGGCTATCAAGTCATGCCTATCAAATTGGACATTTTTTTTAAAGTCTGGCAGTCAAGTAAATTGGAGACAATTTGAGAAACAAGAACTTTCAGACAGTGCTGATGGGATTATAGGTTGTTACAACTTCTGAGAACAAATTAGCAGTGCCTTGTAATATTGATATTGTATGTATCTTTTGACCCAGAAATTCCACTTCTGGATACACACTTTAGAAAAACTTAAGCATATGCACCAAAAAGAAGAATAAAAGAATGATGAATATAACATTTCTTTTAGGATAGAAAGATTGAAAACAGCATAAATGTCTACTAACAGGAAGATGAATAATTTTATATGTTCACACAATGGAATACTACTATAGACTAGCTTAACATAATTGAGCTAAAGCTACATGTATCATAGAACAATTTATATAGAAATGTAAACATATAAACTATCTATTATTTATGTGTGTATATATACATACATATATACAAGAAGAAGTAGGTTTACAATTGTTTGTGTGGAAAATAATTCAAGAATAAACTGTTGGCACATACTCAACAACTTTAAACCTATTTTTGCCCCATTCATCCTGTATATATATTTAGAGGTCGTTCAAACTGTCCAAGAGAAAAGTAAATGTCAAATCTATTTAGTGTTTACATCTGGAGAGGTTTGGACTGGTGAGGAATACAAGGATCTTTACTATGTGTTTATTCTAAAGCAAATGTGGCCAAATGTTAGAACATGAAGAAGTTTGGTGATGAACATGTGGGTTTTTCACTTAATGTAATATTCTAAGTCTTCTGTATGCTGGAAATATTTCCCTATAAGTATACACATGCAACCAAATCCAGCCACTTCTTACCACCTCTGCAGCTGCAGTCCTGACACTGACCCCATTTTACCTTGCCCTCCGGGCTGCAACTACACTCACCCTGCTCTTTTTTGCTGAGCATGTTCTTCCCTCTGCGACTCACAATCACTGGACACTCAGCCTGGAAAGCTCCCCAAGGTCTGCATTGCTCTCTCCTTCACCTAATTCAAGCCTCTACTGGAATGGCCTCCTCAGAGAGACTTTCCCGAACCAACCCATCCTGGGTGTGCCCTCTCCTGGGCCTAAAGAGGTGATAATGACAGTGGCATACCTAGCACCAGATTATGGTCTGTAAACACTATTTTCCAATCAAAGAAACCAGGGCTGCCCCAGCCAATGTGCCTCAGTTGGTTGAACATCATTCCATGCACCAAAAGTTTCGCTGATTTCCAGTCAGAGCACATACCCAGATTGCAGGCTCAATCCCTGGTCCGGGTGCATACAAGAGGCAACAATCAATGTTTTCCTCTCACATCGATGTGTTTCTCTCTCTCTCTCTCTCTCTCTCTCTCTCTCTCTCTCTCTCTCTCTCTCTCTCTCTCTTTCTCTCTCTCTCCCTCCCTCTCTTCCTCTCTCTCTCAAATCAAATATATATATATTTTTTAAAAGAAAGAAACCAGGGCTCCTAGAAGTGTTTGATTAAGGCCACGGGAGGAAAAATATAAGATGAGGCTTAATATCTTGGTTTGAGAAGTTAGGAAATGCTTTATTAAAAAAAATTGAAGAAACACAGGTTCCAATATGAAGGAGCTCCTAATGACCAAAACTGAAACAATTTGAGCCACAAAATAAATAATGATAGTATTGATTTTTTAACCCATAGGATAAAATAATCTAATAAATTAATAAATGCAGAAGGAAAATAGAATATCACCATTAGGCGAGCATCACAATAATAAATGTTGCATACTCATAGAGGAAGACCACAGATGGGTGGTTACCGGAGGACAAGGTGAGTGGAGGGAGGACCACATGGATAAAGGGGGTAAAACTGTATGGTGCCAGATAGAAACTAGACTTTTGGGGGTGAGCACAATGTAGTATAGACAGATGTCACATTGTACTGTTACACACCTGAAACGTACGTAATGTAAACAAATGTTACCTGGGTAATAGTATCAGCAGACAAATCTGATTTTGTCACTTCTCATGATTAAAAACCTTCAGTGACTCACCATTGCCTTCAGAATGAAAGCCATACATGCTCTGGCCCCTGCCTAATTCTCAGCTTTATCTGTCACAGTTTCCTTGCACAGACCATAAACTCCAGTCATACCGAACAACCCAGACGCCTCGTCGCACCCCTCTTTGACTTCGCGTTCGCTGTTTTGTTTTCTTCTCTTAGGCGTCTGACTGCCTAACTCTAACTTGCCCTGTAAATTCAACCGGAGCAGTACCTGCTCTTCACAGCCTTTCCTTGTCTGCCGATTCACACAGTAACTTCACACCTTATATCTAACTCCTTCACAGACAAGGACTCCTTGTATCTCCAGCTAGTTTGTTGCCCAGTACCTAGTAGGTGCTCAATAAATGTTGAGAAAGGGAGAAAAGGAAAAAAGGAAAGCAGAAAGGGAGGATTTTTAAGTTACATAAATATTAAGCAAATAAACTCCTCCCTAACTTTTCTCCTGTATTTCTCTGACTTTAAGCTCTTGCATATGTGTGTAATGGATTGAATTTACCAGGTTCTCTGCTTGTCCTTGACATAGAGGAAACATTTATATCAATTAACTGAAGAATATTAAAAAGCTGTCCACTTTGACATAAGCCATTCTGGTAAACATGCTATTGAGCCAAGTTGAGACTGTGGAATGCTCTCTCATTTTAACTTTCAGAGACTCTGCTAATCTAGTGAAATCTAAAAGTAGCACTAAAAAGTATGCCTTTAAAATGTATGCCATCTTAAACAAAGACATCAAAATATACCTTCCATTGATATTTGCTATCCCCAGAGTGTGGTAAGCCTTGAAGGGGCCAGATAAAGTAACCCCTGAGTTTGGGGTCTATGTAGGATGCAGTAAAAATAAATTTCTAAGAGAAAATAGAGGAAGCCCAAGGCTAGTGATAGTGAAAGAGGGAAGGCCCTGGTTACATTTTTTACCTCAATGAATTCTTTCCAAATCAGACTGCAGATTTTTTCATGCCACATGCGGTATTTTTACTAACAGTAATACAGAGCAGCAGCCTGTCGTTTGGAAGCTTACAAATAAGCATACTGTTCCTCTTACACACAATATGCTATACATCTTTATTTCCTCTCATCCTCACAGAAGCACTTTAGCTTCCCATGTTTCTTTAAGGAGGTGACAAGGAGTACTGGTTAATAAGCTCTTGGGGTTATTCAATATCCCTCTTCAGTGCTCATTTTCTGAAGTTGAAAACACTCGTGCGTGTGTACACATGCACACTAAACGTTGTCAGAGGTGAAGTGCTTCCAAATGCCACTTGAGTGTGATTAAAAGAATCTGGGCTTGATGGGACTCATTACAATCACACAAGATGCCAGGCCTAACTGTTTGCTCAAACTTGGGTCTAAGAAAAGGAAATGTCTTTTTTTAAAAAGGGCACATAGAAATGGAGGTTAACCGTTTAACAGGTTTTTGTATTTCTATAAAAATGTATGCTGGATATATCATTCTAAAACAAAAAAGTAACTATTTCTTTTTTTTAATCCTCACCCAAGGACATTCTTATTGATTTTACAGAGGGGGGGGGACAGGGAGGGAGGGAGAGGGAAGGGGAGAGAGAAATACTCATCGGTTGCCTCCACAGACAGGGAATTGAACTCACAATCTTCAGATGTACAAGATGACGCTCCAACCAACTGAGCCACACCGGACAGGGCCAGAATTTCTTATTACAGAATATATGTTGGGAAAGCATCTTCCATTTCTTTGGCTTCAGATAATAAATCAAAGTCCATTTGACTTATTATTGCTCCTAGTTTCTAGTCGAGTTATCTTGTTTTCCCTTCCTAGTCATTCTGATTTCCTACAAAAGTTCAGGCTACTATTAAACAATTTTATGTTTGACATCATTGGGAAATACAGCTTAAAGTTTCTCTAACTCAATTTTCACCTTCTCATCTCAGAGAGTATTCACAACTCCATCCTATGGTTGAGTCTGCCCCTAGGTAAATTCCTCAAGGAGTTATTGTAGCATCCCAGATTCACTAATACAATTTGTGAACCTCACTCATGTTCATTCTTTATCATTCCAGCAGGAGGGTCTGTTTGAGATGTGCAGTAACATACCTAAGAGGTTAATGGTTGTTGACATCAAATAGATAGACTTGTAGGGACTTAAGATTGTAAATCTGAGGTTTTGTGGATGGTGATTGCAGTCACTGTGTTTCAACTAGACTAGACTGTTTTGACCACAGAAGTTGTCAGACTAGAAAGTTGTCTGCTTTTGCATTTTTTTAACCCAGCACAAGTTTTATCAGGCAGCATGTGTCACAAGATATTGTACAAGACCTCACCTCATACTAAAACACTTTAGATGAAATGATTAGGCTTTGATTTTCATTCTGTTGTTAATTTGTTAACAAGGAGGGTAGAACTTTTAAATAAAAAATAGCATTTATAGGTCTTAAATAAGGAGCCCATGTCATATTATACAACATATCTTGTCTTCTCATTGCTTGATATCAGCTTGTGACTTACTCTCACCCATCAGTTCTGTTCAGTGAAAATTAACAGAATTGATTAATTGGATTTTATTTTATTTAAATGACTATACTTGTTGAAAAACTAATGTTATATTCTGGGACCTATAAAACAAATAGCAAAAAGAACTTGTACCTAGAGAGCCCACGTAATGAATTAATCCTTCTCCCAAGTAATTAATTTACAAATCAAGAAATTCACGCAGCCAGTGTGGTTCAGTGGTTGAGCGTTGACCTATGAACCAGGAGTCACAGTTCGATCCCTGGTAGAGGCATATGCCTGGGGGTTATAGGCTCGATCCCCAGTATGGGGCACGCAGGAGGCAGCTAATCAATGACTCTCTCTCATCATTGATGTTCTCTCTCTCTCTCTCTCTCTCTCTCTCTCTCTCTCTCTCTCTCTCTCCCCTCTCCCCCTCTCCCCCCCCCCTCTTTCCCTCTCTCCCTCCCTCTCTCTCTCCCTCTCTCTCTCTGTAAAAAAAGGAAAAAAGAAATTCTTCCCCATTCACATTTTCCTGTGGTAGAAAGGAAAATTAGAGAATTTAAGTGTTAGTCTTTGCTTTGAGGTGCTATGAATGTTTAATGTGTAATTCTACAAGAATATTCTGCTTAAAAAGGATTGATCCTATCCTGAATGACTGGCTGGAGCAGTTATAGTAACATTAGAATTTCCATATGGGGGTAAGAAAAATGTATCACTTATGGATATTCAAACTATCATTTTCAAAAGGTTTTATCATAAAAGGTGTCTGAAATAAGAATTCGCTTTCCTCCTCCAAAGCTACCAAAAGTGTATGATTATACTATTCTGTAAACCATGTCTTCTTATAAACCTCTGCTAAGTACAAAATAGCCAATTGCTTTGTTTTTATTAATGCTCATTTTTATGCATCAGTCACATTGTTTTTCCTATAGTGTCATACGTTTTTAAATGTTTGCTAATTAGCAACTTGAGTAGTTGGTATTCATCAACCTCAGTGATTGTATTGTCATCAGAAATATTGATGAGCCTGATTGCCATAATTAAGTGATATATGTCCATATTTCCACCTGTCCTGGGATGAACTATTTATCCTATTTATCACCTAAACTCCCAGCAAATTGCACACTAGCTTCTCCACTGCTGGGGCAGGGGGGAAGGGGAGGCAGGGGGGCAGATATCTGCCCTGCCTCAGGGACACTGGAAAAACTGAAGTTTTAACCTACTTTTTCCAAATGGCACAGCTTTGAAAACGCACATGTCACCACATTAAATGATATTGATACTCTAGACCCAAAAGGTCCTCTTGCTTTTTCCCTGTGAGTTTCATGATCTTTCCAGGTTGCCTCTGTTCCTGGAAAGGAAATTATTGGAAGCTCCGGCTTAATAGATCAGATTGCGTCTTGCCACTCTCATTTTTTCTTGCTGGCTTTGGCAAGTCCTTTTCCTTAATTACAGGAATACATCGGGTTAAGTATGCTACATATTTTTAAATATGGATTTATGAAAGCATTAGGAGCGAATATTTATAAAAGATTTATAATAGAATCTACTTACATGTAAGTCGAATAGTACATCTCATTTCACAACTTATTTTAGATATAACATCTCAGAAATTAATCTACCTGTAAACCCCTGTACTTAGGAGACTTCCTGAGATATCGCAGATGAGTCTAAAGGAAAATTTACTGCAAATTGTTATGACTTAATTTTTAACTTGATTATATTATAATAGCAGGGCCCTGCCAACCTTTTACCAGAATGTTGTATGTTTCTGAATGATATGATGTAGTGCTTTATCTGCCCATAATTGACATGGTT